>NC_081413.1:479232246-479532246 GCF_030272615.1 Cryptomeria japonica
TAAAATCCCCAAAGACAATTTTTACCAGATTCAGAAGAAATACAACACCCATTTTAAAATTTAAAATCCCATTTAACCCAATTTCACAAATTAAAATAAAAAAATACCCATTAATTTCTTCAACGGGAAAATAAATTTTTACATGCAAAACTAGAACAAAAGCCCTACCCCAAACACTTTCCAGGAAGAAAATTATGAAGACACAAAGGCAGGAGTCCATAGAAGATCCTTGATAGTGAACCCAACAAATCCAAATCAACTTCCACAACTTCCCCACTTAAAATAATTGCAGAATAAATCCCAAATCCTCAACAATTTCACCAACAAATTACAATTTTTTTTCCATGCATGATTTTACTGCCAGAAGTTGAAGGAATTTTTTTTATCCCCCCACCCTGCACAACCCCCAAAAATATCCTCCTCCCAGCATGCGAGAATCCTTCAAAATTAAAAATCATTAATTCTTTTCCATAACTCCCAACATACAAAACATGGTCATTAAATGCCTATTAGGAAAATAAATCATTTTTATTTTTTTTATTTTTATAAAAGAGGTAGATAATCATTTGATTATTTAACAAAAGCATGGATAATTTTATGAAAGACAAGACATAACAATTTTAGTTTATTAAAAGTTTAATTAATTCTTTTAATTTTAAACTTGCACCAAATACATTTTTATTAATTAGATAAATAAATAAAAGTATTTAGGTACTGTATATATATTTATTGTTAAATTAAATCTCCTTTACGCAAAACTATTTAATTTAATTTACTCTTGTACTATTTACATTAAGTGACTCAAAGAAGACAACTACGGTCTACTACACAACACACACGCAAGGGTATAACTAACAAATACAAAACTTATTGTCACAACCTCAAGGTTACCTGACGAAGGGTAAACTCTACGGTCTGATCGATATCTTTGTTTTCCACTTTATCATTGGGTTGAAGAGAACTCTTAGACCTAAATATTTAGGTGGAGTCGATGCTCGATACCTTCAACTGCATAAGCAAATCATCGAACATATACATATAAACCATATAATCAATACACCATGAATAGGGAATGGAAGCGACATAGCTTTCCCATATAGCAGTGTGACACTTTTCCCCTTCACCCATACACATCAGAGATAAAGTACAATGTAAGATACAAGCAATAATCATCTATAAGCATAAAGATTAAATCCCAATAGTACGTATAAATTCCATCCCAAATATCATACAACTATCAGAGCATAGACAACATCAACTAAACATATCATAATCAATAGTATGCGAACATCATTTTTCCAATAATCCCCATAACCTAAAGTGCATCAAATTAGTATGCATCAATAAGTGCAAAGAATTGATGAGTAATCAATCACACTAATCTAACTAGATGAACATGAACAACATCTCATAAGCACCTCATCATCAACATATAAATCATCACTCAAAATCATCTAACACAAAGTACATCATTATTGCAACAAACCAAAGAGAAAAAAGTATGAAAATCACAGAAGAATCCAAAAGACGTCAAACCTCATAACCAAATCCAAAGTTGACAGACACCAAAAAGAGTCGAAACCACATGAAACTCAAAACCACAGGGTCTGACAAACCAATAGAGAGAGGGACACTACAAAAACCCTTATTCCTTAGGTGTAACCCACTACTAAAATGGATTCTTTGTATGATGAGGATAGTAATGTAGAGGATTTTTCGTAGAGATGAACATGTAAATGGTACAATGTCTTTCAATCATGATATTGAAAGGAGTTCATCAAAACATACATGTGCTAAAGAAGATTAATTTGTTATATTTTTCTCATAAGAATGCATGTTGAAAGAACAATAAAAAAGAAGTGATTGTGATAGAAATATGAGTTTTTAATGAAGCATGCAATAATTAATGTGTCTTTCACCATATTAAAGGTGGAGAATGGGGAGAAGAGCCATCGAAATTTCACCCAACATGATGCAATCACAACTTGAAAAGAATAATGAAATGACACTTCAAGATGAATCTTATATAATTTTAATTCTCAATTGGCGTTTCAATGCTTTTGATGATGATACTGTTTTTTATGCAATCAAAGGTACGAAACCATCTTCTTCTTTCTATACATAATTATTAGGTAATAATTTTTTTGAGTTGAGAATTTTAAAATAAAATAAAATCTTATCCCAAAAAAATATTTTTGTGACTCTAAAGGAAAATACCTATGAGGAAGACTTACCTTCTATTTTAGCATAATTATTTTTATGCAAAAGAATACACAAATTAATCATGATATGAAAAATCACCCTAGGGATAATAATGATAGTTATAGGGATGGAAGATAGATTATTTATGAATATAATATAGTAGGAAGTATAAATTTGTCATAAATGGTTGAAACAATATAAAGTCAACTTGAATAGATAAAAAAATAAGAATGTAAGTATTGATCAATCTAATACTTGGTTCAAAAGAATGCTCAAGTCCATGCAACCTTTACTCCTAATTGTTGTCTATAAATTTTTTATGAGATAAAGGAAATTAATACATCCAAAGGAAGTTGTGTTCCTAAGGTACTTAGACCAACTAAAGAAGATCATGCTACAATGTATCATTCATTAAATGAAAACAATATTGTCAAGGTAAAATTTTATCTTACAAGTGATTAGGGATTGCACAAATATGAGGATGAAACAAAAGAGACCTCCACCCTAGTGCACATACAACGAAGGTGTCAGAATGAAGGATACATGTAGGGGTGGAGGAAATGAAAATACATCATCGAACCTAAATACAAAGCTTTCTAATTCCATGAAGAATATGATGCAAAATAATTATTGAGACAAGAGAACATAGAAGGTCATATAGATATTTGCGAACAGGTTGAAGATAGAAGCCATGATTATGTACCAAAAAAATCATCATACTGATGCATATACAATCTATTTTTAATGGGGCATTCAACTTCTGAAATAATCACTTTTTTGAATCTTCTAATAAGTTAAACACCGTTATATCATTTATGAACTAATTTCCTATTTCTATCCATTATGATTTCAAAGAAGAGGAATATATACATACATATGATAATTGTTGTGATCCTAAACAAATGGAAAGCATAGAAGATTGTTTTGACAAAATATTACGGGTTTTCTCTATGTCCTTTGTAGTCCTTGTCTCTAGTCAAAGTCAACTATTATCCCATTTTCATACCTGCCAAATTTTAAGCTTTTGTCTAAAAAACATTGTGTTAAGTACCTCCTAGTAAAAAAGGGTCTCCATTTATCCTCAAATGTTGAGTCTTACCATTTCAAATTCAAGTCATCCATTCTCTCACTCAAAATCATAGGAGTGCTTATCTAATTTATCAAGATTTACAAAAATAATCAAATATCAAAATTTGTGAATGATGGTGCTAAATATTTTTGTGGGTATGTTTCTAACTTGATTTCACCTAATGATCTAAATAAACCCTTCGATTGGTGAGATATTAAAACTTCAATTTTTGATGAGGTGATTTATAAAAGCAATTAAATTTGAAGTTTCATAGGATATTAAGAAAAGTGGTTTGGCAAGATGCCATTATAGACCATATGGTAAGGTTTTTGCAAAAAAATATGGATCTAAGTGAAAGTAATGTATTAAAATTAATTTGTCATGCTGCAAATTTCCATGCGCTCCTCAGAAAAAGTTTGTAAGTTTAAATGATTGTGGAAATATTGACTTTTTTATCTATGACATCTATTTGGTTTAAAAATTTGAATGTTGTAAGTGGTGGAATTGATTAGATTTTTAAAATATTTACAAATATTCCACAATGTCATAGTATTTTGTGCCAATATCCTTTTTTGGTATTTTAAAATTCAAAAATTAAGTTAAAATATTCATAATTTATTTAGTTCCTAACCTACTTGAAACCTTCAACATTTCTAATTCCTAACCCACTAGGAACCCCCGACATTTCTCAATACCCCTTTTAGCCCTAATAGTTTCAAATCTTCCCTAAAGGCTCAATAGTCCCTAATGAAAACCCCCCACACCACTTCACAAGAGCATTTTAACTCATTTTGATCAACACTTTAATGAAAACTAAGAATGAATCGAAGGTTTCCATGGTATTGGAAACCTCCTTTTCCTCTTATACCACATCAATTTTCCTTAAATGCTTCCTAAGATAGTTTCAACTCATGTAATTTTTTGAAGCAAACCCACCATTGTTATTGCAAAGCCTAAAATAAGGAAGGGACATCCATCATAGCATAATAGTGTAGTGTCCACCCTTGACTTGACTTGTTTTGACTAGAGTTGACTTTTAATTCATGCATGATAGGAATTATTGGGCATAGACTATTTCAGATGATTTATATGATGTTGATACTATCATTATTGATCACGTGATTTATTAGACAATATATATACTTATTATGTGATTGATTATCGAAAGATTATATTGATCATGTGATTCGATGAGCATAAGTGTTGATGAATTTTACATGCCTTACTATAATCATGAACTATACTAATCATGCACTTGATGATGTTTTTATGTACTGACCATATTTAATGATTATCTATGATGAGTTGATCGTATGCTGTGTTTGATTGTTGTCTGACTGTCTTTGGGATAGAGACAATGCCACATCACTCATTGCAAACGGGATGTGTCATTGTGACTCTCTAACCCTTGTTTGTTATAATATATATATGCATATGTCGTATCGTTGCTTTGTGGATGCAGGATTTGCAGGTACCAGACATCGACTCCACCTGGCTCCACAGGTCTAAGCGTTTCTTTAAATCCCAATGGTATGTGGTTCGGAGTTGGCACAATTTCCCCTCACATACTCTAGGTCTAAGTTGTTCACTGTGAGTCATTAGTGTCTTGGTGCAAGTCGTCATGATAGTTAGTAAGCTGAGTTTCTTCTGTGTTGTGAGTATGTTAGTATTGGCTAATTATTCCTTTTATGTTGAGATTGAATATTTGATTATTGATGTGAGATTAAATAATTAATGATGTTTATTTTAATTATTTTGATTAATAACGATTTGATTATTTGGTTATCTAATGTTTAATTTAATCTATTGGATTCTTGCCTTTTTGGTTATTTGATTATTTGATATTTAAATGTTTATTTATTTTAATGATGATTTAATATTTATTTAATTTTTATTGTTTAGCTTATGATGTGTTTTATATTTATTTGTGATTTGACCTTTATTGGTATTTATTTATTTATTTAATTGCCTATGGTTTAATATTTATTTGGCTTTTAATGTTTTTGATTAAGTAAAAGCAGGTTTTAAGGGACCCAAAACCCAATTACATTCGAAAGATAGTCAAGAAGGAAACAAAACAAGATAGCTGCAAAAGACCAGCAAAAAAACCAGCAGTAGAGAAAAGGACAGCAAGAGGCTAGCAAGAAATTGACCCCAAGCCCAGCATTATAAGAAAATTAAAAACTCTTCATAGTTTCCTCAGCATTCTGTACCAAGAGCATCATTGCCTTGGCCGCTTCCCTCAGGTCGTTGTTTTCCTGTCCAATCTGAATCTCTTTCATTTTCGTGTCCTTCTCAGCAGTAGTCTGCCTAGTTCTGTGCCTAGGGTTCTAGTGGGTTGGGCTGGAAGTTAATTCATTTACGAGCCTTTAATGTTTATCTAGTTCATTAATTCATTTATGAGCCTTTGGTTTATTTAATTTAATTTCCCCATTTAATTTATTTAATTGTGGCTCATGTTTTATTTATTAGTTTGACTTTTATATTAAGTGGGTTGTATAAATAATAAAATGATAAAACATTCCCACCAAATTGTAAAAAAACATGATTTATATCTACCTTACCTACCCTCTTCTCTTATTGGTTGAATTTAAAAAGGGAGGTAAAATTATATTATATGGTGGGGTTGGTAAAATATATTATAGATTGGAATATTTTGATTGGCTGAGATTGAGGCTAGGGTTTTTGGTTAATGTTTGTCTTTTTAATTTTTTTTCCGTGAATTTTTCAGGGGTTGATTCTTCTTGGAAAATTTTCTCCAGCAAGTTTTCTTCTTTGTTTTGGTTTTCTTCTCTCTTGGATTTTGGCTAGAGCTTGGATTTGATTTGGTTTGGCTTGTGGGATCTCTTCTTTAGCTTCTTCCATAACACAGGTTGCAGGTTGGAGATGTATTCTACTTTTTTATATTTTATTTTACTGTTTTCCTGTATGCTCTGTGTCTGTAGATTGAATGTGTGAGCTTGGGGAAATGAATCTAAAATTTGTATAGTGAGGAAGGAAATATTTGAAGGCATAAATTTGTTGTAAGGTTTTATTCTATAGTTTGTGGGAAATATTTGTATTTCTGGGTTTGCTGAAAGCCTTCTGTGTCTTTGTGAGTCTGTGTTGTGCATGGAGTTTTGATTTAATATTGCCCTTCAAGTGTTTATTATTTATTTAATGTTGAAGTGGATTTTTATTTATTGGGTAATATTATTTTACCCATTAAGTAATTAAAAGGGGGTAATTTGTATTCTTTTATTTAAAAGTCATTTTCACCCCAAGTCAATGGTTTAATTTATTTTACCTACCTTTGGATTTGATTGGCTGGAAGTTTATGGTAGGTATAAAATATATTTTATTTTCTTGAACTTTGGGAAGGAAGGTATGGAATATAATGTTTTTGGAATATTTTGATTGGAGGATGGTTTTGCTTGGTTTTGTTTTTTTTAATTTTTTTTATTTTTTATAAATAGGCCTTCCTGTGCATTCACGGGAATTGACATCTTTGGTGAATGAATTTCTGAGATTAATTTGGAGATTTCTGGTGGTTGGATTTAAATTGGTTTAAAGGCTTGGACTGGTTTTTTCCTATAGGATAATTTGCTATTTGTTTGTTTGTGTGGTACTTTCTGGATTAATTTTTGTACCAGAGGCTTTATTTGAGGGCTATTATATTTTCCAGATTTGGCTTTTATCAGTTTTGATGTATTTGGATGGCTTGATATGCCTTTGTTGATTGCTAGCCAAGAGGCTCATTTTGTTATATTGATATTGTTGTAGCCTTGCATATGTTGTGAGAGTATGTGTGGAAGTTATTGGCTGCATTGAGTATTATTTTAATGTATTTATGTTGGTAGAGCCTCTTGTGATTTATTGTTGGGCCATGTTAGGAGGAGTGGGCTTCCTTGTGATGACCGGGGTCATGAGAGATAGGCTGGCATGAGGTTCCTTGTAAGGATGCATGAAGTCTAGACCACCCGGGCACATTGGAGTTTTCCATGATTTGTAAGCAAGTGATAACATTGATAATAAATTAATCAGGATGGGAAAATTATACTCACTTAAACAAGATAATGAATAGTTTTGAGCCTCATGACTTATGTCCTAGGGAGGATGTTTTAGGATAAGCATGAGAAGGCCATGAAGATGGTAAGCTAATCTCCCTTGGTCTCTCATAGGTTGAGATGGCTTCACATGTCCATCAGGCTAGTGCCTTGTGTTATTATGTTATGAGGATGGCATGTGATGACACTCCACTCCTACATGTGTTCCCCTTTTATGATTTATGATTATGCTTATTGGATGCATTTATGTCCTGATGAGTTTTACGCCTCTGGGATTTTATTCTTGTGGCTCTGTGTGAGTTCTTGCTTGAGAGTCCTTGTTGGTTAGTCTCTTTGGTTTTGAGTGTTAGCCTAGATGTAGAGTGTGTGTTGGGACCTTGTGTCATCTCCTAGCACGGGGGGTGGTTCCTTTGGTTCCACATGGTCGGGTGGTTGGTGCTTTTAAACCATTGGGATGTTCCTGTCTTTGGATTCTTCTTGCGTGGATGAGGATTCTTCTTTAGATAGTTCATGGATAATAATTGTAGAAAGAATGTAAATGATGGTGTGATTTATGTAATGAAATTCTTATGTAATGGTTGTACAAGAAATCATGCTTATGAGAAATGGTTATGTTGTTCTAGTTATAGTAATAGCTTTTGGTTATGGTATGTGATTGTAATGATGAACCTTGAGTTGTATTGTAACATATTTATATTAAATGAAATGGATGCATGAGATGTGGATAAGTATTGTTGTTTAAAATGAAATGATGCATTTTGTATTCTTGATGAGCCATGTTAAAAGTAAATCGGGTAAATATTATGATAATGGTATTAGAGTTGAAATGATGTCTTTAACTAATGATTTAAGTAGAAGAAATGTTATGTCTTGATAGGATGTATGAGTTTGAGTAATGTTGGAAGATATCTTAGCACATGTTTATGAGTTGTGATTAAAGAATTTGAAATTATAGTATCATACTTCGTAGTTAGTGATCTAATGGTAGGATTGAAAATCTTATAATGTTTGGGATGCAATTGAATGTTCCTTATGAAAATATTGTATGGATGTCCTTAGTGAATTAATTGCTAATCTTATTAATGGAAATTACTAGTAAGTGTATGGGAAGACGATTAAATGAGTTCTTGTCTTTTAGGAAAGTATTAGAATGTATCATGTGCTATAGTTTAAGAATTATATCTCCATTTGGTGGATGCTATTAGTTGTTATGGAATTAGGATATTGTACCTTAGTTTGTGTTGAGATGAATTCGTGTAGTTACTTAATTTGTAATGAGATGATTGTTGGTTAGTTGATATAGTGTAAGATATTTTATGAGTATTAAACGAGCTATGGGTTAAATGTTTAAGGAGACCTTGTGAGTATTGCATTATGTGCTTTTGGAATCATGATGCAGTAATAAGTATGCTAGGAGAATAGAATTATAAATGACTATGTAGAAGTTAATTGTAAATGGAAATCATGTTAATAAAATGTAAGGGATTAATCTTGGTATGTCTATGGTGATGTTTATAGTCAGAGGTTGGTTAATGGTAATAGGAACATTTGGACTTGGTGTATAAAATGAATCTAAGTGAAAAAGGAAATAGTGGTGCATTGAAAGATAGAATCTCATATTAAATAAAAGATTAAGTAGATTGCATATCATGAGTGTTAGGTATTGCTATGTTGCACCTATGTGTGTATAATGATTAAGATTATGAGGTATTGAACTAGAAGAAAGTAAATGCTTATTCCTTATGTAGGTAGATTAAGTAATGACGTTGAGATACCCTAGGGAGTTAGTAGTAATGATTTATTTTATTCTGCTTGCATAATTGTTTGAGTAGCTTGAGTGAATTATTCTATGTTCATAACACTTAATTGTTGTTGTGTGCTCACTGCATTTCTTAAGTGATTTTATGTGCTGTATTGTTTAAAAAAAAAATTAAATTAGCATGTTTTTAGCTATATTTCTCTGGGGTATTTTGGCAGGCATTACAAATAGAATGAGGACATGTAAGGATAGATTATGGATCTCATTGCAATGTAAAGAAGGGTTATTTATAGGTATTATCATTGAATATACTTGGATGGGCATGTGTGCAAAATGTGGAAGCATAGAAGGTGCACTAGAATAAGGTATGCATATGTAGCATTGCAAAGTGTATCCATATATAATTTCATCCTCACCTAGCCCTCACCTTGGTATTCTAGCCTCTGATGCTCCATGGGGGCTTCATTGGCTAGGCAATACTATATCATGTGCATTCATATAGGGGGGTTTAGTATCCCAAAAATGAGGGTACAATATATTGCCTATCGGTGAAAATAGGGGATTTTTTAATTCGAGCTATGAAAAAATACAATATTTGGCGAAAAAAGGGGGGATTTTAATTCAAATTGTTTATTTGGAGGGAGTCACAAAAAAGGAGTTTAGGGAAATTTTTTGAAAATAGGGGGATTATTTAGTATGCCATGAACGCATGTGCTATAACCTATGTTCACTAGGTGAAGCCTCCGTGTGATGCTCAATGCATGCTTTGATGCTAGTCATACCCTCTTGAAATATGCATTTTCAACCCATGATATTACCTCTATCCCATCCTAAGTCTTGATTGACAAGACCACAATGCCCTGGGTGTCTTGTTCTTGGCTTAGGACCATGAGGCCCTAGGCACCTTGGTCTTGGCTTAGGACCAGGGTGCACTAGTCCTCCCAATCAGGACCCAAAGTAAAACCTCACAATGGTCACTTGACGTGGGCAGTAAATTTGGCTCTATGTCGTCCTACTCTTAAAATTTAAACATTTAATGCACAATTAGGTATAAAAGAAAGCATACCTCCCTCATTTGGTAACTAGAAAAATCATAAGTGAGCTCTCAATTGCACTCTAGAAAAATCAGTTCAAGTCTATATGAGGAAAAATTCAATTATTCATCAAGCATTAAAGGAGAAGGTCAAGTCAAGGTCGAGCATTCATGTTCAAGAATCTATGATCAACCTTTGATGAAAACATTCTACATTACATCCTAAACCTTTGCACGAGGATTCAAGCAAACTTCATCAAGGTATCAAGTTCAAGCATTTTCAGATTAGATGTAGCCTTTCCCTCAGATTAGATGTAGCCTTTCCCTCAAAGGAAAGCATTCTATTTTAGTTCAATTACATTTCAATTATCAATTCAATTCAAGGTTAATTTCTAAATTGGGGTTTGACCTAAGGCAAACCCCCATCAACCAAACATATTTCCTTCTTTCTATGTGTAGGGAATTGTCTCAAAAACTATGGGTGAGGAATTTAGTAGAGTGGACGGTGATAATCAGACTCAATTTTTGAAGGTGTGAAATGCAAAGGACTAGGACAACTAGCTCCCTTAGTCCCAGGAATTTTCGATGATCTTTTGAAGTGGATTTTGTGCATCATCTTGATCTAGAAAAAATCTAATATATATGCCCATGATATTTAGAGGTTGAAGGAAACTTGCTCCCCTCAATCTAGACAATTTGTCCTAAAATTTTCATCTCAAGTTTTGATTGATTTCCAATCCTCAAATCTAGGTTTACAACTCTACATGATATCTAGAACATTTTGTTACTATTATTTTATGTCAATTTCTCATTGTTTATCCTAGATCTAGCATTGAAATTCAACCCTAATTACAATTCAATTTCAACTCTAACAAGGGAAGAATTAACCTGATCTGAGTTTAATCCTTTTAGGATTGGATCGATCAAGTTCAATTCCCTTCCCTTAATGTAAGGTGGTCAAGCAAAATTAGTGGCTTTATCAACCCAAATGGTGAAACCCTAATTTCCAACATCTTACATTTTGGTGAACCCATCATAGCTCATGCTTATTTTTGATTGTTTAGATATTTAGATCTAATTTTTAGATATTTAATTTAATTTACCTTTTATTCATTGCACCTAAATCACATCAATTTAAAGGTGAAATTGACAAATCTTTAGAAATTGTGTTCAAATTGATTTACGAGATACTTAATTTTCAAATTACATTCTTAGATCTAATTTTTATTACATATCATTTTTAGATTTAGAAGCATCTCATGTTCAAATTCATAATTCAGATCGCTTTAAAATTTATTGGTTAATCAATCATTTTACAAAAAAATTGCATTGTTTAATCAAACGTATAGTGTGAATTATCAAAAAATTTGTGCTTTCAAATCTTTTCATTCAATATTTCCTTCTTTGTGCATGAGTTTTTTTACCATTAGTCCTACATTCTATATTCCAATGAGAAGAACTTGTAGACTTAGAGCTTTGAAATTTTAAATACTAAAGATGTGGAGCCCAAGTTAAATAACTTATTCCATGTGAGTGTGTTGGAAATATGAGTTTGGTTGGTTGCCATTGATGTTGTCATTGATGTCAAACTTGGTTGTCTAGATTGATTCTAGTCTGGATGTATCTTGTGTTGGTATTAATTTTGAAGAAAATTTTGCCCTAGTATTTAGGATGGAAGCTATAAGGATGTTTCTTTCCTTCTCTACTTATAAGAACTTTAAGGTATATCAAATGGATGTTAAGTCAACTTTTATGAATGGAGAACTTGAGGAAGAAATATACATTGAGAAACTATATGGATTCAGATTGTTAAAAGAATGAGATATGGTTTATAGATTGAAGAAAGCATTGTATCGACTCAAACATGCACCTAGAGATTGGTATGCTAGATTGGATATATATTTGTTATAGAAAAAAATCTACAAACGTACTACAGATAACAATCTGTATTTCAAATTTGAAGGTATCAAGTTGTTGATTGTTGTTGTCTATGTTGATGATATTAAATTTGGAGGAGGTGATGATCTATGTAGAGAGTTCACAAAAGGAATTTGAGATGTCAATGATTGATGAGTTGTTCTTTCTTGTTCTACAAGTTACTTAGTTGGAAGATGGAATTTTTATTTCTCAAGCTAAATATGTCTAAGAAATGCTAAACAAAATTGAAATGGATAATTGTAAACTTGTTATAATCTTTTTTATGTTGATCAAAAGAAGTATAGATCTATGATTGGAGAACTATTGTATTTAACTACCTCTAGATCAAATATCATGCAATTTTTTTGCTCGGTTGTTATATTTAGGCTAATTTGAAATAAAATAATGAACACGTTGTGAAGAGGATTTTTAAGTATTTGAAAGGGAATTTGAATTTTGGAATATGGTACAAGAAGAAAGGATATTTCATGATGAAATCATACACAAATGCTGATTGGGCTAGAAGTATTGATGACAAGAAAAGTAGGTTAGTGGTGGTGCATTTTTCTTGGGAGATAGGTCAGTCTCTTCGTTAAGCAAGAAGTAGGATTCAATATCTTTATCTAATACAGAAGCAAAATACATTGCAACAACATATTGTTGTACTCAAGTTATTTGGATGAAATAGACTCTTAGATATATCAAAAGGAAGTCAAATTGGAGTATATTTCTACAAAGGAGTAGGTTGAAGACATTTTTACTAAGGCATTGGCAAAGGATACTTTTGAGTATCTCAGGAAAAGCTATGGGTTATTTCCCCTCATTTTTCTAACTAGATGCATGAAAAGGGTGTATCTTTCTAGGGATATTCCTTGAAGATTATTCTTTGTCTCCTAGATTAATGTTGGCAGTTGCTCTTAGGGGGAGCAGTGGTGCAAATGAGTTGTGGTATATGGTGCATTGTACCCTTTGTATTTGATCTCAAAGGGGGAGAGATTTTGTTGATAGGGGGAGATGTATTTTGATTTGTGTTTTGGTGTTTCAATTGTTTCCTTCAATAACAAAGGGGGATTTTGTTGGAAATATGAGTGTGTGTGGTTGTCATTGATGTCAAGCTTGGTTGTCCAGATGGATTATTGTATGGATGTATCTTGTGTTGGTATTGTAGTTGGTAAAAATATTTTGGTGTTGGTTGTGGAAATATGCAATAAAGAATTTTTAATGTCTCGTTGACAATTTAATTTTGTTTTCTATTTCATGGTTTACATAAGCTAGTTGTTACTACTTTCTGATAGGTAGTGTGTCTATCAAACTAGTTTGAAAAGTCTTTAGTGGCCTCCAAATATGTTAAATATTTTGTTGTGGTTCAAAGGAGGTGATTATATGATTCTTACAATATTCTTAATAATATTCTCTTGTTGTGTTTGTGTTTCACAAGTGAGTTATGTTGATTTGAGTTTGATATATCCTGTGTTATTGTGGTCGAATGTGTCTGATTGATTTATCTCATTTGGATCATGTTTTTCAGCCGAATATGCTTTGGATGAAAAGGTGGGATATTGTTATGGGTCTCACCTTGGCGTGTGGAGATCTGCATATAATTTTTTGCATCGAAGGATACCTTTTTGGCTAACTGTTTGACAAGGTTAATGCCTATATCCATGTTATGTTTGGTGTCAACCTTGGAGGATGTATTATCTTGTGCAAATTATTAGATCCATCTTGGAAGGATGTTTTATGATGTATTTGCATCCCCTCTTTCTCTTGGATTGTACCACCTTAAGTGTTTTTGGCACTGGTGTCTTATTTTGTACGATTATATTCATTCTATTTTGGTCAAGCCTCAATTAGGTTTTTGATGTTCTATTTCATATTTAAGAAGTGTGAGTGGAATCAGTAGAATGTGTGGAATATGTGTTAATTGATGAGAAGTTTATGAAAATGATATGCAGGTATATTTGAGTTTGTGAATCTGTGAAGTTGTGTCGAAGCTCTTGGTTATTCTCATCCTATTAATCAAGTTGAGCATTCCATTCCTATGACTACATCCTTTCCTAGTGTGCCTACATATGCATCTTCTATCATGACTACCTCTACCCACAATATTAATCCTACACATGTTAGTCATGGGGGAAATCTTATTTATTCATACTCTTGCATACCTTCTTCCATGAGTCTTCCATTTGTTTCCCAACCATCTCTCATACCAACATATCATAATGTTCCCCCTTCTTATTATCAACCTTCACCTACCTAAAATAACATTACTCACCCTTAACAATCCAATATGTCCAATTCCAATCCATCCACCAAATCCACTATCAATAACCTATCTCAAAGTATTTCATCCTTACAACAAGAATTGGAATCTTTAACCCAATCCAAGTTCAACGTTCCCACTTATGATGTAGAAATTCCATTATCTGATGAGATTGTCTATGTGGTTTCTCTTAAGAATGTGGAAGTCCCTCGATTAGAGTTATACATTAGAAAAGGTGACCCATTGACTCATGCGAAGACATTTCAAACACTGTGTAGTGATTTCTCCCATCATCAAAGACTCATGGCAAAACTATTTACCCAAACCTTTAGAGATAAAGCTTTGCAATGGTATTGTCCTTTGACTTCTTATTCCATTACTTCTTTTCAATATTTTTCTACTGCTTTCGTTAAACAATCTACAAATAACATTGGTCCTAAGATAAATTTGACTGATTTGATTCATTGCAAGAAAGGAGTAAGAGAAAAAGTGACTAATTTTATTGGTAGATATAAATATCTATATTCACAAATTGCTTATCCTATGTCTGATCATGATGTTCAAAGAATTTTCATTACTAATTTATAAAAGGATATTAGAGATAATCTTTTATTTTCTAAATTTACATCTTTCACACAATTGTATAAAGTCCTTCATAACTATCAGCTTCAAGTGAGTCAATTTGAATCATCTCCTTCAATGGCTCTGATTGATAAGAATGAGAGTGCTCAAAAATAGTTTCTAAAATTCAATAAACACAACAAAGGTTTCATCAAGATAAATGATAACTCTTCCAAAAAACTCAACACTCAAGTGGCAGCCACAACATCGAGTGTGGCCCCTTTCTCCAAATACTTTAGAAAATAATTAACTCCTCTTTTTGAGTCTTTGCGTAGTATATTGTTGATGTTGATTAATGCTAATGTTGTTGTAACTTTCTCCCAACAAGGCTATAGATACCTCTAAGCCTATAGAACCTTCATTTGACCACAAAGCATTTTGCCAATACCATCATCAAGTAGGTTAGGATACTGACAAGTGTTATAAGTTGAGGTATAAGATTCAAGACCTTATTGATAACAATGTTATATTTGTTACCCTTATTTTTAATTATTTCCTTTGAAGTGCTAATTTTTCCCTTCAAGAAGCCTCATTCTTAAATACACACTCAAAGTTGGCCTATTTCTAAGCTATTGAACTCGAACTTCATAGTACCAAAGTTCACTTAACCCCTGATCGCCTGACTTCCTTTTTGTTTCCTAATAGTCATATTATTGGTTAATTCTATGATCGCTCAATCAGACAATTATGGAACATTGGCACCTCTTCACACATGGTTCTCAAGTTCCCAAGTTCATCGATAACCCTACTACACTTCAGAGATCACATATCATCATGAGCAAAGCGGATCGTTCAATGCCTAAAGTCGACATATAAGATGATTTTCAAACTCTTGTCCAACACGCTTCTCAATTCATAATATTTTTAATTACCCGACTTTGTTAAGACTCACATATCCCAAGACATAATCTTTAGGAAAATCTAGAAAGTACAACTCATTTATGATGGATTAGACAAAAAAGCCATGTAAAGGTAGTGGCGCTATTTTTGAAAATAGATAGTATTTGTTGGAAAATGCACACTCCAATGAGAAATTGTAGGTGATTGAAGGTATTGTCATTGATGGCAACCTTACAATCCTATGGTACCAGCAGGCACAGACACCGGCAACGACAGTGACAAATATGTTTACCAACACCCTGGCCGATAGGATTTTGTTTATTGTATTTTGTATTTAATTGTAAAATCTTTTTGTAAGCTAACAAGGCGAATTGTATTAGGACTCATATAAGTATGAGATCTTGTAAATCATTTGTAAGTTAAAAAAAAAAATTGCATGGAAGGAATATAATAGGCAGATGAAAATATTAAGGAAGACTTTGGAATAGGTTATGGAAGTTGTATGAACTTAAACCGGTATTGAACCTGGCATAGCAGATGCTGAACCGAAGCAGTACATAACATTGGATTTACATAATCCACTTTTGTAAGTCAGTGAGACTTCCCCTTTTGTATTTAAGCAGTGAGCTTTAGGTAGTTGGCCTTCTTGTGTGTGTAGGCTCCTATTGTATCAGTAATATTCACTTATTGGCCAGTGAGTGAATATTGTGGGTCACAAATCCCACCGAGGGTTTTCCCACACCGAGTTTTCTCGTTAAAACTATTGTGTTATGGTGTGCTTTCTATGTTATGTTTACTGATCTTATTTACTGCATTATTTCTGGTTTACCAGTACATTGTTTTGGCATGCAATTCATTTAATAAGTTTAGAAAATCCATCAACCGATTAGATACTGATTCACTCCCCCTCTCAGTATCTTTGGGAATCCTAACAATTGGTATCAGAGCCTGATCCTCTATTTTCAAAAGCCCAACAGCTTGAGGAAGATTCTGACACCAGTAGAAAACATAGAGTCACAATCAGAGAAACCGATAGTAGAAATATTTGAGAAATAGACTGAGGTACATACTGAGAAATCAGAAGAGAAGAAGGATGAGCTAATGGTTCAAACAGAGACTGTGCCACCAACATCAAATGAGATACGTAAACCCTTGCTTGTAGAAATGAAGACTCAAACTGATCTACCAGAGGTCATCATAAGCAAAGAGGTTCCTCACACCAGCGGATTACATATTGTTAAGAAAGTTGGTCAATCATCTGGTTCTTCACTGACAGAATTCCGACCAATCGATGTAACAGAGGTATTGCTTGATTTAATTAAGAAAATAACTGATTGCAATGCACTTGCATATAAGGCAATTGATGACACCATACCAATTTTAAAGATGATTATTCCCAAGTGTAACATAGAGAATAAAGATTCTTTAGGCAAATTAGACACATTGTCTAAATACATAACCAACAATCTTCTAACAATTGATCAAATCAATGAGGAGACTTTCAGAGAGAAAATGAATAAAGAGAAGGAAAAATTCCTTGAGGAGATGATAAAGAAGAGTAAGGAAAATATTGATACATTATTACCGGTACTAGCCAAAACAATTTTGGACTTCAATAAATTGTGCAGAGATACATGCAAGACAAACATTTTGACAGAGGACATAGACACCAAGATCAACAAAGCACAGAAGGAAATCAATAACATTGTTGATAACTTAATAGGTTCATCAGACTCCATATCGGTAGTAGAACATGAAATTATCGACTATGAAGAGAAAATTGAAAAACTTGAAAAAGACAAGGAGAGATTAAAGTTTAAGGCAAAGGAACTGAAATGTAAACTAGGTCCTAAACTAGATATCCTTATCTCTTTGAGAAAAGAGATTTCTGAGGCTCTTGTTACAGGACTTAAGACACCAGAAGAGAAAATGCACATACTCCTTGGTACAATCCAAAGGACAAAAGCAACACTAAAGGACAGTGAGAGATTCTATAACAGCCTAAATTTTGCATTAGCAGAGTTATATTAGATTGTAACTAACTAGTTACGGGGATCAAGACAGGAGCTATACTCAATTCATATTGAATGACACCCTTTGTCATTGATTCCAAAGGGGGAGTAGTAGAGGATGAGAAAAAGGAGTAAGACATAAGAGATCATCTGCTCAGGGGGAGCACGCAGTTTTGGAGCACACAATTTTGGTAACACAGTTTTGACAGTTTTGGTAAGACTTTTGGTCAACACCTTTTGGATACAATTTTGTCTTTTTCTCATGAGTGTTGCCATCAATGCCAAAGGGGGAGACTGTTGGCAAATGCACACTCCAATGAGAAATTGTAGGTGATTGAAGGTATTTTCATTGATGGAAACCTTACAATCCTATGGCACCGGCAGGCATCGACACAGGCACAGACACCGACAGTAGCAGCGGGAAAGATGTTTACCGGCACCCTGGCCGACAAGATTTTGTTTATTGTATTTAGTATTTAATTGTAAAATCTTTTTGTAAGCTGACAAGGCAAATTGTATTAGGACTCATATAAGTATGAGATCTTGTAAATCATTTGTAAGTTAAAAAAAAAAATGCATGGAAGGAATATAATAGGCAAATGCGAATATTAAGGAAGACTTTGGAATAGGTTATGGAAGTTGTATGAACTTAAACCGGTACTGAACCGAAGTGGTACATAACATTGGATTTACATAATCCACTTTTGTAAGTTAGTGAGACTTCCCCTTTTGTATTTAAGTAGTGAGCTTTAGGCAGTTGGCCTTACTGCATGTGTAGGCCCCTATTGTATTAATAATATTCACTTATTGGCCAGTGAGTGAATATTGTGGGTCACAAATCCCATCGAGGTTTTTCCCACACTGGGTTTCCTCGTTAAAAATATTGTGTTATGGTGTGCTTTCTATGTTGTGTTTACTAATCTTATTTACTGCATTATTTCTAGTTTACCGGTACACTGTTTTGGCATGCAATTCATTTAATAAGTTCAAAGAATCCATCAACTGGTTAGATACTGATTTACCCCCCTCCCCCTCTCAGTATCTTTGGGAATCCTAACAATATTACTTCCCACGAGGCAACATTTAATGAGTTTGAAACCTAATTCATAAATAAGAAATATTAACATTTCTAGACTCATTATTACTTGCCAAAGTTGGCTAGAGAAACATATTAGTGCATGCTTGAAATAAACAAAAAATTATCAGTCTTTGTATTCCCATTTTAGTCAAGTTTTTCAGTATGGATTGTTGCCCTGCCTCGAATCAGAATGGTGTTTCCCTATGAAGATCATTTTCATATGATTCAACCTACTTTAAATTGGCCACAAAGTGACATCATTTCCAAATTGAGCACATTATCTTGGAAGGAAAAAACCGATTTTTCATAATACATAAGGGCAATTCATACTTTAAGGGAAGAAGAAAGACGAGAAAAAAATTATAATCAACACCTACAGGAAGAGATTATCACAACAAGAAACCCAGACTGAGGCAATTCACTTTGGTGTCTATTCAATGATATATTGCTAAGATAGAGGACTCTTCAAACACAAAAAGAAAATTCAAGGATGGTGCTGACAGGAGATGGTATTTCTCTAGTAGTTCATCCTAGCATGGAATTCATAGAAGACCCATAAGAAGGTATCCTCTCTAGCTTAATAAATGTAGCATGGAAATGTAAAATGAGTTTCATCGAGTATATGAGGGTGACCTTGGTGCTAGCTAAAGAAGAAGAAACAATAGAATTACTTGATGCACAATAACTAGTACTCAAAGTTGAAAGGAATCCAACTCCCCCTAATAATAGATGCCATTAATTCTGAGTTAGTGTAAGTATCATAGTATTAAGAATCTTTGGCATTGAAATTATGGTTTCTGGTGAGCCATGTATGCTATGATATGTTATGTTTCAGTTTTCTTTGTAAAATGATCTTTCTCAAGAAACCATTATTTTTTAGATAGTTATGATCGGGTATCTATATATGTTATAAAATCAGTAGTAATTAGAAATCTTTTTTAGGGCTTTTGAAAATAATATTGTTTGTCAAATTTTGAAAGTTTTTGATAAGTGTGAATGAGATTATTTGGATGCACTTCTATGAATCAAAGACTTTTCTCTTTGATTAATGGATGTTTGTTCTTCTTATGTTGGATACATTGCTTGTTCGGTGACTCTCCTAATATCTATTAAAAGTCTTTTATGATAGTGTGTATATTATTATGGAAAAGTTGGCTTTGAAAAAATGATACAGTAATGTAGTGATATGTTAAATAATTTGCATATAAAAAGAGGATCTTTGTATTCTCTTTCTTATCTTTATTAATTTTTTCTACCTTTAAAAGCTTTCTGGTTAAAATCTCTACCTTATTTGCTTTTGGGTCAAAAGAATTCATAATTTTAAAAATTCCATGTTGATCATTAGAAGGTAGCTGCACCTTGTAAAAGAAGAAGAGAGTGGGTATAGAAGGACCTCATACATATCTCAACTATTGGTCAGATTGTTACCTTTTTGGGTGTTAGAATATAGACTTAGGTAGAAAAACCTAATGATCTACTAATTTTTGGTGACTATTGGGGAAATAAAAAATCTTAACCTATGCATATCTAATGCCTCCTTATGGGGGTGATTTTTGGTGACCCTGTTCTGATTGAAAACCCCCACAAAATATTTCAGCACTAGTCAAGGTATATGAAACTTCCAAATGGACAACCTATGCCAACTATCAGAAAGATATTGGTTGAATAAAAAAGTACATGTTCCCCCTCATTGTGCATGTAACCTCTTCATTTCAAATAAAAAAGATAATGATAAATCATTGATTCTCTCATCATATTTTTCAAGACAATATACATGTAGACTGGACCAAACCAACCTTTGTCTATCTTAATCAAGACCCTCTTCTTCTAAGAGCAAAAAACCTCAAAGCAAACCCTTGATTAGTATCTCTTCGGAAGAAGAGTACTCTGATTTTCCTGAAGAGAAAAAGAACCCTAAGGGGTTGCTGAAGAAAAAAAGTAAGAACCAAGCCCAGACCAGGAAGAAGCATAAGAAAACAGAGGAGACTGGCAAGGAACCGGAAGATGACAAGAAAACTAGGACCCTGGAAGCTGAGCACAGCCTGGATATGGAGACAATGGAGGAGACTCTCAAGGCCGTCGACACTATTTCCACCCTCCATATCTCTAAAAATGAACAGATAACCCCTGGAAAAGTGACTCCCTCTTCTGGCCCTCCTCTCGAGGCCTTGAATGGTTTTATGAAAACTATAGAATGGCTTATTGATGGGTATAAGAAAACTGCGGACGAGTACAAAAAACTTTGCAACAGAGTCCTGATCCTGGAGACCATTAACATTGGAGAGGGGAACACTATGGCCGATTATATCGAGGATCTGAAGAACACTATTGCTAAAGTGAAAGACATCAGAGATGCCTTTAATCCCAGGTTTGAGAAGATTGAAAAGGAGATACAGGACAGAAAAACCCTAGTGGAAACTAGTGAAAAAACGCTCTCGGACACAGTCGCCAAAGTGGAAAAGATTGAGGAGTGCCTTAAGAACATTGCGGAGTAGAGCCTCAACATTCTGAAAATCTCAGCCAACAACACGCATACCCTCATTAGCAAGCTTGATGACGAAAAGGAGATCCAGGAAATTGACCTAGATGCTGAAGGAATAGGGGAAGCCCAAGGTCCCAGAACCCACACCTGTGGGAAGAGGAAGGAAAAGAAAGTGAATAAGGACTTGGAGGAGCTGAAAGTGGTCGGGGTGACCTATGATGAGCCGGTGATAAAGGTAGAGGATCTGCTAAAGAAAATTTCTATGTAGTGTCTCCTTGGTTTCTTTGTTGTTTTTTGTTGTTTAGCTGTTCTTTCTGTTCGCTGGTCTTTTGGCCAGTCGCTCTGTATGTGGACTCTTATTTTCTCTGCTTTCTCTCTTTCTATGATGTAATGGTTTCAGGTCCTTAAAACCTATTTTTCAATCAATCAGAACCTTTGTCTATCTCCCCTAGAGAAGGGCTATCACCTAAAGAATGAGATTTCATTTGGATCCCCAATTAGTGCCTTGAAGGTTTGGATGATGATTTTTTGTGTGGGGTAGGTTAATAACGTTCCCGATAATACAAAGAAAGGTATGGATAATGCTTTATCTGAACTCTCTTTTCCTAAAGTAGAAACCTTCACTTTCAATTTGGAAAAAATGAGTCTCATCAAAGGAGCACCTTTATATATAAACACAAGTCCTTTGACTTCGGTTGAGAAAAGGAAGTTTACATATTTGATCACGATTTTTTAGTACCTGACAAATAAGATATTGAAAGAATGGAAATGACTAGATGTATTTTGTCACCTCAATATTTTTTGTTCAAATCCTTTAATAGCAAGAGTGAAGAGAAAATAATGTATGATAGACCACATGATGATTTTTTCTATACAAATGATGTGGAATATACCTATGTCAATTTTAATCCCATACTAGTAGAATGTGACATTCCAAATTCACAATCATCTGCACTTTCAAATGGATTGATTGGAAGCATGATCAAAGAGAAAACCACACCAATTAGCCTCTTGAGAAAATTTTGTGGCAATTCTAATTCTACTCCTAATGAAGAACCACCTTTGTTTTTCAAGGCATGAGGAGAAAACTAGATGAGAAATGATGTTGATGTGAATCCTCATCCTATAGATGATGATGTTATTGATGAAGTGTTTTAATTTGGAGATACCAAAAAAGACTTGGGAACATCCTTGATATCTTCTAATGGTGAAAACCTTGCGCCTTTCCATAATAAATCGGACCACATAGTTGTTACACCAGTGTCAAAAAGAAAAGGAAATGAAGAAGAAATATGGCAAGAATGTTTTTATAATAGTCATAGCTTCTTAGATCCTGAGATTCTAAGTGTGCTTCCCCTTGTTAGAGAGGATTTTATTTTCACTCCCCATACCTATTTGAAGAGGAACCTTTAAGAGATGGCATGAAGATTATGTTGGTATTTTGGTATGGTTTTGTCATTGATGTCAACACCTACTAAATACACCAACTTTGGAGATCCAACAACATTCACCAGCAAACAGTTACCGGTATATGGTTAACCGGCAGGATATAATGTTCACCGGTACCTGCAATGACATGGAAGACACTTGGTAATGTTGAAGACATCATGTGGACACTTTATTTTGAAGTAATAATCATTGGTATATTCTTATTTGCATATTTTTTTTTACTGGCAAATAGGTCCAGGTTATCTAGGGTTACACCGATAGGTTTATCTTTTCCAGATCAGCATGGCACGCTATGGAGATGATTTATTATTGTTGTAAATTCATTAAGCCGACATGTTCAATCAGTTATTGCATCGGATATTGTATTGTTTGTAAAATGTTTTTATTGTAATATCTTGTAGAGCCGACCTACTAAAATTGGTCTTAGGGTATGGTATAAATGTAAGATCTTATTTGTAAGATCAAGTGTGGAATGCGAAAAAGATTTAAGGAAGGGTATATGCAAGATCAAGCAGGGATATACACGAAGACATCATTTGAAGGTGAAGTTAGGTTTTTGTAGAAGCATAACAGCATTACACCGGTACTGAATCCAGCATATGAAGATGCTATCTTGTGCAGTACATTCTCATTGGATTTAACCATTCAACTGTAGTCAGTGTGACTCCCATTTGTGATTGAGCAGTGAGCTCTAGGCTGTTGGCCTTTCTGCATGTGCAGACCCCTCTTTGTACACTTACTATCTACAGTAGTATCATCTAATTGTGGGTAAGGTTTCCCACTGTGGTTTTTCCCATTACAGGGTTTCCACATACAAATATTGGTGTCATGTGTTGTGGATGACTTTGTGCTTATGTTTCATGCATTAATTCTTACCGGTACAACAATTTTCTGTTAACACTGTCTATCGACATACTTAACTGATTTACCGGTATTAAGCATTAAGTTGGTTAATAAGTTTTTGGTTTGAATTTATTTGACAACTGATTCACCCCCCCCCTCTTAGTTGTCTCCGGGACCTACAATTGGTATCAGAGCCTAGTCCTCTTTTTGCAGAAGTTTAACAACTTGAGGAGATCCAATGTCTACTAATTATTTCAGAAAGGATAGTCCTAAACTTGATGGAACCAACTATGGGATATGGAAAACCAGAATGGAGACACATCTGAATTGCATTGGTAAAGACATCTGGGAAGTTACTAAGAATGGTTATACTGCTGCTGTAGCTGGTCAGACTGCTCCCGTTACTTTAGCTAAAGATGAAGAAAATGATTGCAAAGCAAGAGAAGCACTTTTGAGCGCATTATCAGATCAACAAATCATGGGATTATCAGATAGGTCCACTGCAAAATCTATCTGGGATCATTTGGAAACATTGAATGAAGGGGATTCCACAGTCAAAATTGCAAAACTTGAAAGCTTCCGAGTCAGGTATGAACATCTGAAAATGGAAGAAGATGAAAGGATTTTTGTTTTTATGGAAAGAGTAAATGAAATTGTTTTGGGTATCAAATGTTGTGGAGGAACCTTGAGTGAAGATGAGATTGTTTCAAAAATCTTAAGAGGTTTGCCACCGGCATATAAAATGAAGGTTACTGCTATAAATGAGTTAAGAACAATGCCTAATACATCAGTAACTAGGGATACATTGATTGGAAAACTTTTTGCTTTTGAAATTGAGGAATTTGGTCCTATTACTACTATAAAAACTAATTTGGCCTTCAAAGCATCAACATCATCTGCTCCATCCTTTGACAAATCAGACTGGAGAGCCTTTTATGCAAGAGAACTTGAAGAAACCAGGAAGGAGAATGAAGAGCTTGAAGAACTTGAAGCACTATTTGCAAGAAAAATGCCAAAAGGTCCAATTGGAAGTAAGTATGAAGGTAAGGCACCCTTTAAATGTTTCAACTGCAATAAGATTGGTCATATGGCTTCAAGATGCCCTGATAGACATGCTAGACTAAGAGAAGAAGCTAGAAGGACATACAAACCTAATTCTGAATATCAGAGATACAGATTTAAGAAAAACAAAGATAAATCTTGTTACATTGTTGATGAAGGTGTGACTGATGATTCTGATGAGGATCCAACAGACAACAGATGGGTCTTTGTTGCTATAATAAAAGATCAACTGGTACCTATTGCTCAACCGGTAGAACAAGCCCTAGCAGCTAAAGTTGAATCAAAGGATGAATGGATTATTGACTCAGGATGCTCACATCACATGACTGGAGACAAAGGTAAATTCTTTAACTTTCAAGAATACAATGGAGGTTTAGTAAGATTTAGAGATGACAAAGCCTGTTCAATCAAAGGTAAGGGTTCAATATCTCTTGATGGTAAACATAACGCCGACAATATCTACTATGTTGAAGGATTAAAACATAATCTTTTAAGTGTTGGTCAATTAGTTGAGAAAGGTTTTCAGTTACAATTTAAAAATGGAAAATGCAAAATCATGAATAGAACTGGTTTGGAAATTGCAACCAGTAATCAGACTAGAGGTAATATCTTTCATTTGAATAACAGTGAAAAGGCATGCTTAATTGCACATATAGATGAAAGTTGGCTATGGCATAAAAGACTATGTCATGTAAATTTTGATTGCATGGTAAAAATCAATACTTCTAAGGCAGTTAGAGATCTACCTAAAATTGTGAAACCTCAGAATACAATTTGCAAGGAATGTCAATTTTGAAAACAGGTCAGAGCTAGTTTCAAAAGTATTCCAGAAAAATCCAATAATGCCCTTAATTTAATTCACACTGATTTATGTGGTCCAGCTAGAACTAAAAGCTTACAAGGTGATAGATATTTCATGCTAATTATTGATGATTATTATACAATGTGTTGGGTTACTTTTTTTCAGAGAAAAATTAGAAGCACTTGGGAAGTTCAAGCTATTCAAAGCAATGGTTGAAAATGAAACCGGTAAGAAAATTAAATGTTTAAGATCAGATCAAGGAGGAGAATTCACATCTAAAGATTTTAATACATTCTATGAAGTAAATGGAATCAAAAGATAGTTATCAGCACCTCGGACACCACAACAGAATGGAGTTGTTGAAAGGAAAAATAGAACTAATTTGGATGCAACAAGAAGTATGTTATCAGAAGCAAATCTACCACATGTGTACTGGAGGGAAGCAGTAAGCACTGTTGTCTATACATTCAACAAAGTTCACATCAAAGGTGAAACCAGTAAGACCCCTCATGAACTATGGTTTGGTAATACTCCTACTCTTAAGTATTTCAGAATTTTTGGAAGTAAATGTTATATTAGAAGAGATGAGTATATTGGCAAGTTTGATCCTAGAAGTGATGAAGGAATATTTTTTGGTTATTCATATAAGAGTAAAGCATATAGATGTTTTAATAAAAGATTACAAAAAATTGTTGAGAGTACAAATGTAAAGATTGATGAACAATTCAGAGGAACTTCAAGGTATATAGACTCTGAACCGGTAATAGAAATTATGACAAATGAACCTACAATAAATCCACCGGTACAGAATGATGATCCAGTTACTCCGGTATCATCAGAGGATTCCACAGTAATTGAAGAACAACAATAGACTAAGACACCCCGGCATGTAAGACTGAATCATTCTGAAGATTAGATAATTGGAAGCAAATTTAAAGGAGTCATGACAAGAGGAAGATTGGCAAATGAAGAGGTACGTCTTATTTCTCAAATTGAACCATTATCTATCAATGAGGCATGTGAAGATAAATTTTGGATTAAAGCCATGGAAGAAGAATTAGGACAAATTGAGAAAAATAATACTTGGACATTAGTTCCCCAGCCTAAAAATAAAAATGTAATTGGAACCAAATGGGTATTTAGAAACAAACTCAATGAAGATGGTAAGGTTGTCAGAAATAAAGCAAGACTAGTGTGTAAGGGATATTCTTAGAAAGAAGGAGTTGATTACAATGAAACCTTTGCACCGATAGCCAGAATTGAGGCAGTTAGATTATTCTTGGCCTTTGCAGCTCACAAGGATTAAAAAGTTTATCAAATGGATATTAAATGTGCATTTTTGAATGGAGATCTTGAAGAGGAAGTCTATATTGAACAACCTGATGGATTTTCCTTGACAAATGACAATGATATGGTTTGCAGATTAAGAAAAGCTCTGTATGGATTAAAACAAGCTCCAAGAGCTTGGTATGCAAGATTGGATAAGTATCTTTTAAAGATTGGTTTTACTAAAGGAAATGCAGATAGCAATTTATATTACAAAGTAACTAATGATGACATCTTGATTATGGAAGTATTTGTTGATGATATATTCTTTGGAGGAGAAGATGGATTATGCAAAGAATTTTCTCTTGAAATGCAGCATGAATTTGAAATGTCTATGATTGGAGAAATAAAATTGTTTTTAGGATTGCAGATTTTATAGACTGATAAAGGCATATTTTTTAGTCAATCTAAGTACTTGAAAGAACTACTTAAGAAATTTGGGATGGAGAACTCTAAACCGGTAAGCACACCTATGACTACAAATGACAAATTATCTCAAAGGGATGAATCTACACCTGTTAATCCAACTAGATACAAATCTATGATAGAAGGTTTACTGCATTTGACACAAACCAGACTTGATATTATGAATGCAGTATGTATAGTTTCTAGATTTCAGAGTAATCCTAGGGAAAATCATGAATCAGCAGTAAAAATGATTTTCCAGTACTTACAAGGCACAACAAATCTTGGATTATGGTATCCTAAAGATGAAAATTTTGATCTATATGCATACACAGATGCAAATTGGGCAGGAGATGTGGATGATAGAAAAAGCACCACTGGAGGAGCATTCTTTCTTGGAAAGAGATTAGTTTCTTGGTTAAGTAAGAAACAGAGTTGTACATCTTTATCAACAGCAGAATCAGAATATGTTGCAGCAGCAACAAACTGTACATAGGTACTTTGGCTTAAGCAAATGTTGAAAGACAAAGGTAAAATGCAAGGAACCTATTACTATATATTGTGATAACACTGCAGCAATTGATATATCTAAGAATCCATTATTACATTCTAAAACAAAACATGTTTCTATCAAACTGAATTTTCTAAGGGAAAAAGTTGAAGAAAAGGAGATAAAACTAGTTTATGTGAATACTAAAGAACAACTTGCAGATATTTTCACAAAACCCCTGCCTAAGGAAACTTTTGAGTATCTCAGAGATCAGCTCAGAGTCTTACCTCCACCGGTAGAGACTTAGACAGTTGATGATTGTCATCAACTGACATAATTAAATGGACAAATCTTTTATTCCGGTATTTGATGAGGAAGCTACTTCTCAAGGGGAATAGTTGGTATATTGAATTGGTTGGTATTTTTCATGAACTTGACTTTTTGTGACTTTGGCATTTGATGTCAAAGGGGGAGAGATATATGGAAAAACATTGGGGAGAGATATATGGAAAAATGCATTATCTTTTTGAGGAGAGATTGGTATGTATTGAAAATAAATCTTTGGATAAACACATGTTACACCCAGGGGGAGAAATGGAGATTGTTGGTTTTTGTACTTGGCACTTCTATTTTGGCACTTTGATGGTTTTTCCATCTTGTGTTGCCATCAATGCCAAATGGGGAGATTGTTGGTATTTTGGTATGGATTTGTCATTGATTTCAACACCTACTAAATACACCTACTTTGGAGATCCAACATCATTCACCAGCAAACAGTAAACTGTGCAAACAATTACCGGTATATGGTTAACCGATAGGATATAATGTTCACCAGTACCTGCAATGACATGGAAGACACTTGGTAATGTCGAAGACATCATGTGGACACTTTATTTTGAAGTAATAATCATTGGTATATTCTTATTTGCATATTTGCTTTTACCAGCAAATAGGTCCAGGTTATCTAGGGTTACACCGGCAGGTTTATCTTTTCTAGATTAGCATGGCACGCTATGGAGATTATTTATTATTGTTGTAAATGCATTAAGCTGACATGTTCAATCGGTTATTGCATCGGATATTGTATTGTTTGTAAAATGTTTTTATTGTGATATCTTGTAGAGTTGACCTACTAAAATTGGTCTTAGGGTATGGTATAAATGTAAGATCTTATTTGTAAGATCAAGTGTGGAATGCGAAAAATATTTAAGGAAGGGTATATGCGAGATCAAGAAGGGATATACATGAAGACATCATTTGAAGGTGAAGTTAGGTTTTTGTAGAAGCATATCAGCATTACACCGGTACTGAATCTAGCATATGAAGATGCTATCTTGTGCAGTACATTCTCATTGGATTTAACCATCCAATTGTAGTCAGTGTGACTCCCATTTGTGATTGAGCAGTGAACTCTAAGCTATTGGCCTTTCTGCATGTGTAGACCCCTCTTTGTACACTTACTATCTACAGTAGTATCATCTGATTGTGGGTAAGGTTTCCTACCATGGTTTTTCCTCTTACAGGGTTTCCACGTACAAATATTAGTGTCGTGTTGTGGATGACTGTGTGCTTATGTTTCATGCATTAATTCTTACCAGTACAACAATTTTCTGTTAACACTGTCTACTGGCATACTTAACTGATTTACCGGTATTAAGCATTAAGTTGGTTAATAAGTTTTTGGTTTGAATTTATTTGACAATTGATTCACCCCCCCCCCCCTCTCAGTTGTCTCTAGGACCTACAGATTATAGGCTTGTCCAATTCTTCTTCTTGGTTCTCTCTTAGTGAAGAAGTTTTTGAGTTCCCCTCTTTTGTTAAACATTAGACATCATGCATCAAAGATGATTTCCAGAAACTCAAAGAAAGAAAATTTGAAGCATGTCACACATTGGCAAATGAGTTTTTAGATAGTGATGTCATTGGTCAAACTAGAGTTATGCATAAGGTTGGTCTTTTAAGTGAGACAAATTGTTTGGAAGATTGATGTGAAAATGCAAAATAAAAATATACATAACTTCAAGAATTGAGAGAGTTTATGAAGAATCCATATACGGATAAAAGTTGGGTAGCTTGCTATGGTCCTAAGTTTCTGAGCAATATAATCCTTTGTGGTGAAAAAATTTACATATCCTCTTTATCTGAAATCATGAATTTGGAAATAACATGGAGGGGAGGGTTTACATTCTCAAATTAAAGGTTTGTCTAAAAGATCTAGCTGAAGGTATTAATATTGGAGAAAGTGAATTACAAACAAAAGAGAAAAATTTTACTGATAAGTTTTAAGAAGATCAAAACTGAGAAGAAAGCATTCAAAGGCTTGAAATTTGAATACTTCAACTCATCCAAAAGGAAGTGGTTTGTCACATACAAAAATAATCTGATTCAGTCCTAGATTTCAAAATCTTTGATGAACCATGGCAATTTGAAGGTGCAAACCTAAGCAAAGTATCCTTTCATGTTAGCATTCTCACTTTGGAAGATCAAGGATCATAGATACAAATCAATTCGACAATACCTTATTGCAGTCATCTTTTGTTTCACCATAGGATTTACTTTTCTCAGCCAATCAATGAATTTACATGACTCAATGGGTTACGTTTTTAAGGTAGAAATCCTTCTTCTACCTTTTTAGTTTAGGTTTTTGAGTTATATTGTGCCTACTTTCATTTTTGTTTTTAACTCTTGTGTCTCTAGTTGAGGTCTTGGTGTGACTTTACTACCCATTGAATAAGACTTTTTGGCCATGCCTTTTGAGTTCTTTGGGTCCTTGTTAGTCCTTGTCCCCCTTCGGAGCCTGTTGTTAGCCTAATTTTTCTCTCTTTCCTTTGAAGTCCTAATTTTTCCCTTCAAGCGGTCTCATTCTTAAATATGCACTCAAATTTAGCCTATTCCTAAGTTGTTGAACCCGATCTTCACAATACCAAAGTTCACTTAACCCTTGATCGCCCGACTTTCTTTTGTTTCTTAACAATCATATTATTGGTTAAGTCTATGATCACTTGATCAGAAAATTATGAAAAATTGGTACCTCTTCACACATGGTTCTCAAGTTCCCAAGCTCATTGATGACCTAACTACCCTTTAAAGATCATGCATCATCGAGGGAAAAGTGTATCGGTTAATGCCTAAAGTTGGTATGCCAGATGATTTTCAAAGTCTTGCCCAACACGCTTCTCAGTTCATAAGATTGTCAATTTCCCAACTTTGTTAAGAATTATAGATACCAAGGCATAATCTTTAGGAAAATCTAGAAAGTACAACTCATTTATGATGGATTAGATGAAAAAAGGCATGGAAAGGTAGTGGTGATATTTTTGAAAATAGATAGTATTGCTTCCCATGAGACAACATTTAATGATTTTGGATCGTAATTCATAAATAATAAATAGTAATATTTCTAGACTCATTATTACTTGCCAAAGTTGGCCAGAGAAATGTATTAGTGCCCACTCAAAATAGACAAATAATTTTCAGCCCCTATATTCCCATTTTAGTCTTTTTTCTAGTATGGATTGTTCCCCTTCTTTGAATCAAAATCATGTTGCCCCATGAAGACCAATTTCCTATGATTCAACCTGATTTAAATTGGCCACAAAATGAACAAAGTGACATCATTTTCAATTTGAGTGCATTAGCTTGGAAGGAACGAATTGACTTTTTGGAATGCAAAAGGGAAGTTGATACTTTAAGGGAATAAGAAATATGAGCAAAAACTCATAATAAATTCCTACAAGAAGAGATTATCACAAAAAAGAAACCCAGCCTGAGGCAATTCACTTTGGTGTCTGTTCGACGATATATTGTTGAGATAGAGTATCTTCTTTCGTAGAAGTAAAATTCAAGGATGGTGTTGATAGGAGATGGTATTGTCTGAGTAGTTCAAATTGGCATGGAACTCATAGAAGACCCACAAGAAGATATCCTCTTTGGGTTAATAACTTTGGCATGGAAATGTAAAATGAGTTTCACTGAGTATATGAGGTTGATCTTGGTGCTAGCAAAATAAGAAGAAGAAGAAAAGACAAAATTACTTGATGCACAACTCTAACTGGTACTTGAAGCCAAAAGGAATCCATCTCCCCCTAATAATTGATGTCATTAATTCCAAGTTAGTGTAAGTCACAAAGTCTTAAGATTCTTTAGTGTTTCAAAGTATGGTTTCTGGTGGGCCACATGTGATATGATATGTTATGTTTTAGTTTTCTTTGTAAAATGATCTTTCCCAAGAAACCATTATTTAATGAGATAGTTATGATCAGGTATCTATATATGTTATTAAATTAGTAGTAATTAGGGATCTTTTTTAGGGATTTTGAAAAGAACATCATTTGTAGAATTTTAAAAGTTTTTGATAGGTGTGAATGAGATTATCTGGATGCAATTTTGTGAATCGAAGACTTTGTGCTCTGATTAATGGATGTTTGTTCTTCTTATGTTGGATACATTGCTTCTTGGGTGACTCTCCTAATATCTATTAAAAGTCTTTTACAATGAAGTTATGTATATTTTTGTGGAAAAGTTGGCTTTGAACAAATGATACAATAAGTAGTGATATGTTAAATAATTTTCTATATAAAAAGAGGATCTTTGTATTCTATTTCTTATCTTTATTGCATTTTTTATACCTTTAAAAGATTTATGGTTAAAAGATATTCCTTATTTTCTTTTGGGTCAAAAGGATTCATAATTTTAAAAATTCCTTGTTGATCATTAGAAGGTAGCTACGCCTTGTAAAAGCAGTAGGGAGTGGGTATAGAAGGACCTCATAACTATCTCAATTGTTGGTCAGAATGTTACCTTTTTTGGTGTTAGAAAATAGAGCTAGGTAGAAAAACCTATTGACCACCAATATCTATAACTGGTGTGAATGATATAAAGGGAACAAATTTGTAGCAACTCCTAATCAAAACTTCCAAATATTCACTAATCCTTTGCTTTCTCGCTCTACCATTGTTGTTGAGTCTCAACCACTTGCATTATTTCCCAATGATTTTGGTGTAGATTCTAATAATTTTGTGAACCTCATTGAAAAACCTAAACCTAAATATGAATTATGCATCACCTTTGATCCTAGTGAGACTATTGTTGCACATGATGGACCACTATTCATTACTGTGAATATTAAAGACAAACTCTCACAAGGGGTGCTCATTGATCCTTTATGTTCGGTGAAAGTCATTCCTAAAGAACATATTTTAACTCAACAATTGCATCAAGTTACACATGATAAATCTGATGTTATGTTCAAGGTGTATGATGGTTTCTCTTCCCTTACTACTGGTTCTATTAATCTTCCTGTTGAGGTTGGTACTGAGTGGTTAGATGTTACCTTTGCTATTATTCCTACATTAAATCAATTTCATGTGAAGTTGGGACATTCTTGGCTCTCTTCCATGAAATATATTCCTTCTACAAACCATAAATGCTTGTATTTTCCTCATAATGGCCATATTATCATGAATAATCATAACCTTTACCAACCCATAACAAACTGTAGAAATTTAACCTTTGATTACTTTTGGCCTAAACAACCTGAACCTTTAAAGCCTCAAGATGATATTCTTTTCTATATTATCAAAAATGGAAAAATTAAATGATATCTGATGAATACTAAGGAGGGGGGGGGGGTGAATTAGTATACCAAAAAATACTGAACTTAAACACTTAAACAGTTTAGTAGTAAACCGGTATAACAGTTTTACTAACAATCCGGTTAACACAAATGCAAACCAAACAACAAATAAGGCATTCACCCACAGAAGCACAATCACCATAACACAAGATATTTTGACATGGAAACCCAAATGGGAAAAACCACAATGAGATGAAACTCACAAGTAACTATCTGCAGAATAGTAACCAGACCAGTTAAGGTCAGATCGGTTAAGGTCATACAATGTTCTTCACCAGAATAGATCCTGTTAGGAATCTTAATCTCTGTTAGGAGTTAAGTTCGATTAAAGACTACCTTGTGAGAGGATTTTAGATCCATAGATGTGAACCACCTTGTTAGAGGATTTACAAAGGATTTTTTGGGCCTACCCGGTTAAGGGTTTCAAACTTGTCGAAGATGTGAGTAATCAACAATTGAATGATCTAGCAAATAGCACAGTCTGCTTGGTTAGATCCATGATGGCTCATTGCTAATGCCTTTTAGCATTAATTCAGTCTTCAGTAAATCCACACTCTATTACAACACACAGACTCGATCTTCTCTTCTAAGATCGCACATACAAAAAATCATCAACCACCAAAAACCCTAACAACCACCTCTTCTAAAACCCTAGACATGATGTCCTTAAAAAGGAATCTGATTTCATGTCAGTCCAATAGGATTATATTGGAAGTTCCTAGGTTTATTGCATCTAGACAAATTTGATAACATGACACAAATCATCGTCAAAGTGTCAGTGGATGGTAACTCATCAAAAAAATACCAGTTGGTAACTCATCACAAAGTATTATCGGTTCATACAACTTTACCGATTACCGGTTGGTAACTCATCACAGAGTAATACCAGTTCAAACATTAAACCAATTACTGGTTGTCCAAAATTGAAGACTGGGAAAATGATAATTGCTACTTCAGTTTCTTCGCTCCGCTTCAGATCCTAGAACCGCTTGAGGTCTTCATACCACTTGAGATTAGTAAACACATTCTGCAAAACACCGAAAGCCTAAAGAAATACATAATACCAGTTTGGAACAAATACCGGTTGAGCATAACTCATACATATAAAGTGATCTCAAAGCAATGTGTGTCCATCAATGACAACCACAACATAAACATCAAAAATGTCAACAATCTCCCCCTTTGGCATTGATGGCAACACTTAGGAAAATTTTGACATCTAAGTGTTTTACAACAAAAATATGCCATAATCAAAATTACTCCCCCTAAGCATATACACTACCCCTTTTGCAGAAAATACAATGTATACTACTCCCTTATAGAGATAAACATGAAGGTATACATAACATGCATCAAAATTTTAAATATAGAATACTACTCCCCCTTTGCCAACAATGACAAAGTACAGTTGAATAACCCTTGTTTCCATTATCATTAAAATCATAAGAGTTTATTTGACAATAAAGAGTGAAACTTGTCAAAAACTGATTTAAAGTTCTGCATAAATATCTTCAAGGATAAAGATCATGACTCAAGCAATGAGGTAGCAACCTCACTTTCCGTTTGCATCTGGGATACCTGTTCCTCCATGGCGTCCAAGGTACTCATCTCTTGAGTGACCGTTAAGGCATCCAGATTGAGATAGCATTTCTAAAGTATTTGCAGTCTTGGTAGTAGAACTAGTTGAAGTTCCTGCAAATCTTGTGTCTAGTTGCTAATCTCTAACTCTATTCTTGCAAAGTAAAGTTGAAACCGGTGAACGGTTTTCCCATATGCGGTGAAGGAATCATAGGGCATCTTGAAGGTGCTTATGTATGTCTACAAATTAGTTTGCAGTTTGTCTTTCTGAGCAAGAACATCATCATAGAATAGATGAGGTTAACATATCTTACTGAGCAACAGATTCCCCTCATCTAGAGCATCTCTTATGTCCTTCTATGCCTTCTGAAGTTCGGACCGGAGCGCATTCAACTTCTTCACCACGACAATGTTCAGAGCCTTTTGATGCTTCTTTTGAGCATTGGCTTCAGCAACATCTTCTAGACATTGCACTTGGTCCTCTACAACTATGCATAGGAGCTTCAATTGGGCTAGAGAGGATTCAGTACTTGGGAGATTGGTACCGGGAATCAAAATGGTGAGAGTTTCCACCGCAGTTTGAATGAAATCTTCCTCCTTTTTCCTCCTTAGTGCTTCTAGTCACTCTTGAGAAAGCTCAATACTTTGCAGTAGCTTCATTTCATTTGCAGACTGGAGGTCAATGGGACTGGTGATGTTAGCCAAATTGGCTTTATCACTAGTTGCCTTTGGGGTCTCTACATGTACATTCTTTGCCACTTCCTCCTTTTCCTTGGCTTTTTGCTTATCTTCTTCTGCCATCTCTAGCTCCTCAGCTTCATTCTTTCTTTTCTCTTCTTCCTTCTTCCTTTCTTCTTATTCCCGCTTCTCTTCTTCTTCTACCTTCTTCTGCTCCTCAACTTCATTCTTTCTTTCCTCTTCTTCCTTCTTCCTTTCTTCTTCTTTCCACTTCTCTTCTTCTTTCCTCTCCTCTTCCTTCTTCTTCTTCTCCTCTTCCTATTTCTTCTCCTCTTCCTTCTTCTTCTTCTCCTCTTCTTATTTCTTGTCTTCTTCCTTCTTCTTCTTCTCCTCTTTCTATTTCTTCTCTTCTTCCTTCTTCTTCTTGTCCTCTTCCTATTTTCTCTTCTCCTCTTCTTTTCTCTTCTCTTCCTCTTTTCTCTTCTCTTCCTCTTTTCTCTTCTCTTCTTCATTTCTCTTCTCTTCCTCTTTTCTCTTCTCTTCCTCTTTTCTCTTCTCTTCTTCATTTCTCTTCTCCTCTTCTTTTTACTTCTTCTCTTCTTCTACCTATTTCCTCTTCGCTTCCTCCTTTCTCTTTTCCTCATCCTGTTTCTCCTATCTTGCCATTTTTGTTGGTGTATCTGGACTAACATCTTCACCATCCAAAGCATCAACATCAATAGGGTCCATTTTTTCAGTGACCTATTCTCCTTCACTATTATACACCTCATCCGGTTTTGCTATTTTCGGTTCTTGTTCAGCCTTTTTGTTGGCTTCAGACACGGTGCAATCTCAGAGCTGCCTGGGCATGAGAGTGAGTATCTTTTACCACCTCAGGGACTTTCCCTTCTAGAAACAAGAGACTCCTTCTTTTCATAAAGAAGAGGTCTTTATATTTTCCATAACTTTATAAAGTTCGAAATTAGACACATTAGGAAAATGTTGAGCAAATATTTCCTCTCTTATCTCTTGTTCCTTTTCTATGGCAATGCACCATTTGTTGTCCAAAGAGTTATATAAAGAATCTAGTGTCACAGATTTAATTTTTGATGGCGACCGGTCATTAATACATAAATATTGAATGACTTCCTGTTCTACTTCCTCCTTCTCATTATCATTGAAATCATCAAAACAATTTGCCAAATCACTCAACACTTTTCTCCTAATGTTCTTAATAGTTCTTTGACAATGTGCCAAAGGTTTGTAAGAGGAAATATCAATATTTAGTGGTGCTAATGATGTTGGTTCATTGCTGGTTGTCTTTGTCTTCTTTCTTGTTTACCTAGTCTTCTTAGGCTTTTCTTCAGATTCTGTATCTTCTGAGTCCAGTGTGTTGCCTTTTGTCTTCCGCTTTCTCTCAAATACTTTGGCAGGTGCAACTTCGGGTTTCTTCTTTGTCGGTGACCGCTTGGTCACTTTAGGACTTGCTGAAGTAACCGGTGCTGATATAGATGGTACTGCCTTTCCTTTCTTCACAGAGGGCTCCTCAACTAGTGTAACCCTTTCCAGATAGGTGCCGGTTCTCTTCATTTTAGGATCAAGCGGTGAGGCAATTAGGGTAGAAGCATACCCGTCTAGAATGTTGTACATCACCTCATAACCCATAGGCTCCACTTCTTCCTTTCTGGGCTCAACAACCTCCATTATTCACTCATCTACTTTGATGATAAAGAAGATGTCCTCTTCATACTTCTTGACAATATCACCAGATATTCTCACCCTTTGGATCATCTTGCATCTGAACTCATCAAAGTATTTGTTCAGGAATTCAAGATAACCGGTTCCAACCGCTTGAAGACTTTCCCTGATTTGCTTTGTAACCAGTTTGTCAGCAAACCACTGAATATCACCAACTCGTGGGAAGTAGCCTTGGAAGTAGAAGAACAATTTGACCAATAGTTGTCCAAATTTAAATCTCAAGGCATTGTCCTTTTTGATTGACTTTAGGTTCACCAGTAGCTGCCTTTGCATATAGGTGCATAAATCAAACGAGGCATCTTCCATGATCATCCTATAGCAGCATTTACTGTTGCAACAGAGCTAGAGCTAATTATGCTAGCATGGAATGTCCGGTAACCTATCACCATGCAGGCATACTTGACCAGATTTTCCCTGATGGTATTGATGGTCATTCCTTGTTGGTCGCTCATAGAACCGGTGAGCTTGGTCATTTCGGTCTTGCTGATCTTCCTTAGGGCTGGCACTTCTCCAACGCTACAAAAACTAGTGATGGCATGAATTGCTTCTGGTGTGATGTCATGTGTCCGCTCCAAATATATTTTGTCACTATGCACTCTGCTTAGAATGATGCAGATGTGATCATCTATGAATTCTTCAAGGAAATAGACTGCATTGTGAAGCTTCTTCTTTTCCAAGATGCTGAATTCTGGTTTGATCTTCTTGTCCTTTCTGCAAAACAAACTCACTTGAGAATGGATCACTAGAGATCCTAGGTCTTCAATTTTACAGTCAATGTAATCCAAAATACCTTCCTCAACTATAACACCAGTGGGTATTTGGGATAGTGCATTATATTTTGCCTTCCGTTGGATGAAATCTACTAAATCAACAGGTGTACTAGAACTAGAGTACAATGCTAAAGCCATGATAAATAGAGAAACTTGAAAAATACCTTTGAAAGTCGAGATTTAGGGCTTGCAAATTTTGCTTTGCCACTCACTACTTTAGTTACTGGGTTACCGCTTTGAGTTCTACACTTGACCAATTGATGTTATCTTTAGATTCTTCTTCAAGGTTTTGAAATCTCTCTGAATTGCAAGACAAATCGTCTTTTGTCGCTCTACACTTGAAAAATTATTCACTAGAAAAATGATAAGTGAAAATGACTTGAAAATCCCTTTTAAATGAATTCTCCACCTACCATAATAAATGCTCCATCATTAGGGTGTAAACCTTGATTTGCCTTTTACCGTTTCCGGTCTTCTGCCAATTGACAATTATCACATACTGGTTAAGGTCTTTTATAGGTGTAAACCGGGGGTTCAAGATATTTTACCAATTTGTTTCCCCCTAAGCTTTCCTGTAGCTTAGTTTGTCGGTTCATAGATTTCCACCAGGTGCAAAAACCGGTTCTTCTAGAGACACTTCTTCTGGCTTCTTTTTCCAGGTTTTCTTCATATCCGCTTGAACAGTTTCAACATCAATCTTTCCTTCTGGAGTGACTGGTATATCATCTGATATATTCTTTCTCATTCTGCAGAATCTTGTTGTATGATCCAGTTTGTTGCAATGATAGCAAACCATTCCAGGTGCTCTCCAAGGTCCATTATTCATGTTTCCATTCTTCCTTCTACTTGTTGCAGCTGTGTGACCACTACCATGACATATCAAATAGGTTTCTCTCCATCCGGTTGCTGCTTGATAGCCACTACTTCCTGACCGATGATTATAGGTATTAAACCAGTTTGGATTCCAGTTCCTAGAGGGTTCAGGAAATACTCCTTGACTCCTTTGAGGATACCTTTCGATGTTGTGCATGACAGACCTGCATTCAAATGCTCTATGCCCAGACTTGTTGCATGCATAACAATCTCTATTGAATCTATTGGATCTAGGCTTATTGTTTAGAAATTAAGGAAAGTTATTGTAAGCCTTGTTTCTACATACATTAGCAGTATGTCCTTCCTTGAGACAATTAAAGCAAACAGGTTTGAACTTTTTCTTACATTTATCCTTTGGTGTCAATTGCTTCTTTGTCGCTCCATCTTTTGTTCTAGAGGTCTCACCTTCCTCATAATCAGAAAAACCAAGTCCAGTGGTATTCTTTACCAGTTTTGTTGATTCAAGCTTTTTTTCTAGCTTAACAGTGCTCTTATTGAATTTGGCAAGTATTTCCTTTGACTCAGTGAGTTCTTTGATAATAGCAGCATTGGATTCCTTCAAGGTTGCATTCTCAGAAATAGCCATGTTTATTTCACCTTGCATTTCCTCTTTTTCCACTTTTCTCTCTTGGAGATGAGTGGTAAGTGCACTGATTTCTTGCTTCAGCTTGGAGATCTCATGATCTTTGTCTTTTACCAGATTTTTAGCTTTTCTCCAGTTCTCAAGCTCTTGACACATCTTGATAGTCAGTCCTTCAAGTTCCCTTCTTAGGTTGGCATTAGACTCATTTAGCTTTTTAACTTCTTCAACTAGGGCTTCCATGTCCGCTTCATCAGAGGAACTATTTTTCAGTTAGCTCCATCAGTTTCTCAGCATGCTCTCTCCTTTTTGCCAGAGAGGCCTTATACTTGACTTTGAGTTCATCATAGGCTTTCTCAGTCTGAGTGAGCCGATGAGTAAGTTCCCTCATAGTGTATTCCCCCATATCTCTTTCCAAGTGGTTAAACTTATAGAAAGGTTGGCTCTGATACCAATTGATGAATACTAAGAGGGGGGGTGAATTAGTATACCAAAAAATACTGAACTTAAACACTTAAACAGTTTAGCAGTAAACTGGTATAACAATTTTACTAACAATCCGGTTAACACAAATGCAAACCAAACAACAAATAAGATATTCACCCATAGAAGCACAATCACCATAACATAAGAGATTTTGGTGTGGAAACCCAAATGGGAAAAACCACGATGAGATGAAACTCACAAGTAACTATATGCAGAATAGTAACTAGACCGGTTAAGGTCATACAATGTTCTTCACCAGAACATATCCTGTTAGGAATCTCAATCTCTTTTAGGAGATAAGTCCGATTAAAGACTACCTTGTGAGAGGATTTCAGATCCACAGATGTGAACCACCTTGTTAGAGGATTTACAAAGGCTTTTTTGGGTGTACCCGGTTAAGGGTTTCAGACTTGTCGAAGATGTGAGTAATCAACAAGTGAATGATCTAGCACATAGCACAGTCCGCTTGGTTAGATCCATGATGGCTCATTGCTAATGTATTTCAGCTTTACTTCAGTCTTCAGCAAATCCACACTCTGTTACAACACACAGACTCGATCTTCTCTTCTAAGATCGTACATACAAAAACTCATCAACCACCAAAAACCCTAACAACTACCTCTTCTAAAACCCTAGACATGATGTCCTTAAAAAGGAATTTGATTTCATGTCGGTCCAATAGGATTATATTGCAAGTTCCTAGGTTCATTGCATCTAGACACATTTGATAACATAACACAAATCACCGTCAAAGTGTCGGTGGATGGTAACTCATCACAAAAATATTGGTTGGTAACTCATCATAGAGTATTATTGGTTCATACAACTTTACTGATTACTAGTTGGTAACTCATCACAAAGTAATACCGGTTTAAACATTAAACCGATTACCGGTTGTCCATAACTGAATACTAGGAAAATGATAACTGTCACTTCAATTTCTTCGCTCCGCTTGAGATCCTCAAACCGCTTGAGGTCTTCATACCGCTTGAGATCGATAAACACTTTCTGCAAAACACCGATAGCCTAAAGACTATAATACATAATACCAGTTTGGAACAAATACCGGTTGAGCATAACTCATACATAGAAAGTGATCTCAAAGCAAGTGTGTGTCCATCAATGACAACCACAACATAAGCATAAAAAATGCCAACAATATCAACCTTAAGTATTAATACAAGTATAGGATGATTTTTCACTTGGTGAACCATCAATCTATATAGCTTTCCTAGTTTTTTTGTAATATAAGCTCGTTTCCTACTATATTGAAACAAATGAAATGGTATACTTAGCCTAATCATTTACAATATTGTATTATGTGTTTTTCTTTTGACCCCTTATTATCTTTGATTTATATCGCAAATATTCTTTTCACTTTCATATGGACTTGGAAATGAGAATATAAGTACATTCAATGTAAAATAACTCAATTTCATTAAAAATAGTTGAACTAAGATCTATTAAGTGATCTAGAAAATATATCGATAGAAGGAATATAATATATCATAATATGTATAATTCCATAGGTCCAACATAAGTTGATATGCTCACTTTAGTCTATAGCTAATATATTTATTTAAGATTTATTTACTTTTATTTTTATTTTTCTTATTTTCACTATTTTAGCAATTTGTTGTTTTATTTTAATTTAAAACTTGTGTAATAGATATTGTTTCCATGTTTAAATATCATAAAATAAATAAATCTGATTAGGTGGTAAAGATGATCACAAATCTTTAACTAATCAAATACAATCAAACATAAACCAATAGAATGTCAAATATGAAAGAAATGAAATCTTTAAACTAAGTAAAACTCCCTATTTATAATTTGTGCTTCCATTGTTCTTCTCCGAAATTGTGTTGGTGGCTCTCAGGTGTTGCATTGAAATTCCTACATAGATTGGCAATTGCTTTGAAGAGTGTGATCTAGATTGATTTGAGAAAATGATGTTGTTTATATAGATTTTCAAAGCAGATGGAGAGAGATTTTAAACTCAAGTCTTGATTGGTAGTCAACAGATTTAGATTGATCAGTTAACAGAGTTGATTGATTTGTTAACTCAGATCGATTGACTTGTTAACTCATTTGATTGAGTAGTCAAGTATATTGATTGGATAGTTAACTGAATAGATTAGTTAGTTGGCTGAATTGATTGAGTAGAATAAATAGATGGATTAGTGAGAAAAGCTGATTTGGAGTGAAAAGGGGTGATTGATGAGTTAACTAAGTTAACTGATTAGTCAACTGATTTGATGAACCAGTTTTGATTTTCAACATGTGTTGTAGGATTTTGAGATTGAAATTCAATTTCATTTTGAATTTGGATTTTCGAATGTTGAAATGCACATGAAATTTATTGAAATGAGATGAAATTCGAATTTGGGGAAATGTGAATATGAGAAATTGGAATTAGATGAAATTGATTAAAATGCGAATTTGGGGATTTGGAGGAATGAATCAATTAATTTAAATTATTTAAACATTAGAAATATAATTAATTAAATAATAAGGATTATTTAATTAAGGGAATTAATTTCAATTAATTAAATAATTAATATTTAATTAATATTTGGAAGAGGGTTAAATGATTAATTGATTAAGGAATAGAAATTTGATAATTAGAAATGTTGAAGAATGATGATTGAGTCAATTTAGAAGAATAATTAGCTTAATTAAATAATTAAATAACTACTTAATTAATCAGGACGAATAATTAGTACATGATGAAAAAGACATTTTTTAGTGTCTACAGATATCATATCTCATATGTTAATTTTTCAACAATTTTATTTGTAGACATTATTTATATTTTAACATTTTGATAATTTTATATTTAAAATATATATATGAACTTTGAATAATTTCATTGGCTCTTTCCCCCATAAACTTCCCTTTTTGTGCTTTTGATTTTTGACATGTTTGTCCGGGTAGTTCCATACAAGACACTGTGTAGATTAGTACTGTTGATAAGATTGATCATAGCATTTTTATCCTTCCTAACAGAGTTAACCAATGTCCTTCTCATCTTTCTAGCTATATCCTTCCAATGATCCCCTCTAACCACTTCTATGAAAAAGGGAATGCACAAATATCTTGATGGGGGTTTACCAATTTTGAATCCTAGTATATTTTATATCCTTAGTTATGATCCCTTTGATCTATTAAAAAATGACACTTGGCTTTTTATAATTCACTATTTAGCCTAAGGCTATCGAATAATATATTAATGTGTTCTTTATGAAATGTGCTTTTCTGTAATCATATTACCATACATCAATGTATCATCGACAAATAATTGGTGAGTGATGATGGGTAGATTATATATTACTTTGACACCTTCCCATATGTCACTGATACTTTGGATTACCTACACAATGCTTTAGCTAATATCATAAATCGGAATGGAGACAAGGAGTCTCCTTGTTGTTATCCTTTGCCACTTGGGAAGAAACCACTCAGATTCTCATTCACAATCATTAAGAACTGTAGGTTAGAAGCTAAAAAATAGTGACACATGTGCCTTGTAATTGGTTGCATACAAAGGATGCAAGGAATTGGAGTAAATTTCAAAAAAAATGTGTGGTAAGAATATAACATAACAAGTGCCACGTAGTGGCTAGTACTTCCCTTCATAGTATTGTAATAAAAATATTTGTTGTAATTCTTAATTATTGTAATTTTTAATTATTGTTATCTTAAGTTTATAAGGGGTTTTCTATGGAAAGGGAATATGAATGATGCCAAAAATATTCCATTATTCTCTTTGGATAGTATGGTTTTAGAAAAACACAAGGGAGGAGTGGGTTTGCATGACATATCTAAACATAATTAGGCTTTTGGGGAGAAATTAATATGGAAAATGTACTCTAAGTTATAATCCAAATGGTGTTCTTTGATGAGAGAAAATTACTTGGATAGCCAAGATCCTAAGAGATTCTTCATAGTCTCTAACCCACATGTAGGTTTAGAAATGTGGAACTTCATGCTCTCTTGTAGGAAAGTAGTAACATCTTATATTTCTTGGGAGGTTAATAAAGGTGGAGAAGTCAACTTTTGGGGTGACTCTTGGAATGGATATCCCCCTTTGAGTAATAATCAAGACCTGCAATCAGCCATTCAAGCTATATCTCAGGCATGGGGAACAAGATTAATAGATTATGTTAGTTCTATTAAACCCTCATTAGGGAACGCATCTTGGAAATATTTTTCCTCTTTGCAGATTTCACAAGAAGAAAATGAGGTACTATCAAATATCCTTCAAAATAGAATAGTTTTCATATCTGGAAAACCTGATCGAGTAATATGGGCACCATCTAAAAATGGTTCTTGTTCAGTAAAGCAAGGTTATAAAGAAATTCAAAACAAAAGTGATTCTATTCAGTCTCAAAGAGCATTCTCCTTTTATTGGAATAGTAATGTACTTCTGAAGGTAGGTAGTTTTACATGGTTAGTGATGAGAAAGAGAGTTCTAACAAGTGATCGACTAGTTAAATTGGGTATCACAAAGCCTTTCAAGTGTGTGTTGTGTGATCAAACTTTTGAAAATCATGGTCACTTGTTCTTGCAATGCTCCTTTGCACATTCTTGTTGGGTGTTCATCTTGGGTAAAATTAATTACAACATGCCTCTTCTGAACATAATCTAGGATTTTTTTCTACTTGGCTTGTGCTTTACAAAACTTCCTTCTTTGAGTGTATTTGGCAGACTATCCCAACATTAGTTTTATGGGTCATTTGGTGGGAAAGAAACAAAATGTATATTTAGAAAAATTGCCACTTAAATATTTATTATGTTCATGCTTTGATTTAAAAATCTATTTTAGAGGTAGTCAACTCTTGGGTTCAAAATCATAAAAATGTTGGATCAATGTTTTCAGCTTGGGATTATATTATTTTGAATAATTGGAAGTGTATAACTCTTCCCATCAAAGGAAGTTTGAAAAAAACCATAATACAAAGGTGGATAGGAGTTCAATAAAATGGTCACCACCATCTCAAGGTTTCTTAAAATTGAATTTTGATGGGGCATCCAAAGGTAAGCCTGGTGTTTCGGGAGTAGGATTTTGCATCAGGGATGAAAAAGGGTTGCTTAAGGTAGCGAGATCAATATCCCTACCACCTAGAATGAATAATATGACATGATCACTCTCTCTTATTCATGGGCTTCTTCTCACAAAGCAATTGCAAATTAAATCAATTCATATTGAAGGTGATTTGTTAATAATAATAATTGATTGTAAAGGAAGGACATGTTTTAATTAGGCCTTGAGATATGTTTTACAAGTTGTTTGGAAGTTGCTAGATGAATTTGAGGATTTCCACATTTCAAATCTAGGATGTGATAGAAATGAGGTATTTTTACTCATGATAATAATAGCAATGATGATTTCTCTAGTATTCATGAACTTGCAGAATTAAGAAATGTAATAGAAGGTTACATTTCTTTATGATATGCAAATTACTCATTTAAATTAGATTGTTTCTATCAACAACACATCCACCACTGACAACTCATTGCGAACTCAAATTAAATCACATGTTATAGGGAATGTGTAGTAATGATGGCATGTTCTTTCATATATGTGTTCACATTAGTTTGAAAGGACATCTTCATATCACTTGATGGTGCTAGCATCTGACCAAATATTCCATCTTGGTCATGTCATTTCATTCTAATCATGTTCTAGTATGCTAGCATTGCATCAAAAAAATTCATATTTTGTTCTACACATATTAACATTTAAGGGAGTAGGGTGTTTTAATTATTCAATCTCTCACACATTGCTTCATATTGACAACACTTACCTCTATAGTTATAAGTCAGCTTTTAAAAGGCATTTTTTAGATTGTTTTTTGCATAAAAGAGTTGTGTGGGAAGAGGGTATTTGGTAGCGTAGCCATTTGTTGTATACTGGCAATCATAATTCTCTATGGAGGCAATAGTGAAATAACGCTTCATCCTTGTAATTATAGAGTATACTTACCAGTTAAGCTATGGGAAAAATCCATTGAAGAATACATCATGCATGATGCTCTGAAAACAATGTTTAGGGTGGATTGTGCAAGGCTGGAGAAATGCATTTGAAATATCCTAGGGATTGAAGTTACCAATTCATGAGCTTGTCATCTCCTCTTTCCATCTCAGGTGATATCTATATTCCTTTCCAATGCTTTGGACTTGATTTAGTCCTTAAGTGAAATTGAGGATCTTGCCAGGAAATACATTAGGTTTCAAATCTTGCAAGATAATGTCATCCTTCGCATAATTCAACAATATAATTTCTACAGTGGAGATGAGTTTAGTGATGGTTTATTTCCTAGAAAATTAATTCAAAGACACCAAGGTTTTGAGGAGATCTTTGATGCCATTATGATTGCACTCCGGTACAGTAATGAGAATAACCTGCTACGAGCCCTAAGAAAGAACTGACAAAATGTGTGTTCGGTAATGGAGTTGGAAATTAAGGATAAATTCTATGCTCTAGATTTTCTTCATGCACATAACTTACATCCTTCTAATCAAGGCTTGCACTTGGGCTTACAGTTGAGGGTAAAATCACCAGCTCAGACTTTAAGCCATGTTCAAGTACAATATGTGAATCATCTTCAGGGGTTTTCAACCGCTGCTAATGCAAGAGTGTCTTCTCATATGCCTTCTTGAATGTAGTTTTATGGTGCACAAAATGATGGAAGAAGAAGCTTTGAAAGAAATTTATAGCCGATAGAGGGTATGGATGAAAATTAAACAAATGGGTTGCCTAGTAAAGAGTAACTTTAGTATTTTTGTGAAGTTGATCAAATTAATTTTTTTTAAAAGAACAAGAACAATGACCAAGGATCTGATATGATAAGGAGGCAAATAACAGCGAATGGAGGGAAATTTGAATTCTGCAAATGAAGGGATCAATGCGACTGATTTTTCCTTTGGTTCTGCAGCCTTTGTAGCTCAAGGACAACTTGTCTCTTTAGGATCTATGGGGGATGATGAGGATGGTCAAAAGAATGGGGAGACCCACGGCATCGGGACCCTCCACTTGAATTTAAAAATATTGAAGATTCTACAAAGTTGGGTCACAAGATCTTGAACGTTGAGCTAGAAAAGATGGCTAGAGACAAGGTGGTCAAATCCTAGAACAGTTTCTTTGCAAACAAGCCTACCGGTAAATCTACCTTTCCCTCTGTGGAAGAAATTTTTGATAGAAAAGTAGGAATATTAGCTATTGTTGTATAGGACATGGTCATATATAACAGTATTTCTCTTATGGCATTTTCTCTTGTGGGGAAATTTGTTGGACCCAGACTCAATATTGAAGTTGTTAGGTCTTTTCTGAAGAGAATATGGAGGGTGAAAGGATAGGTTGATGTTTCAGCCTTGTCAAGGGGTTTTTATGTCTTTTCCTTCTCTTATGGTGAAGACTTGGAAATGGCTCTGAGTGGAGGACCTTGGATGCTTTGGAAGTCTTCTTTATCTTTAAGAAAATGGTATCCAAAAATGGAGCTCAATGACTTCTTTTTTGAATCTGCTCTGGTCTGGGTGTGACTCCCTGGTTTGCCACTTGAATTTTGGTTGGAGGATGTGTTTACAGGCATTTCTAAATCCTTCAGGGAGCTTGTGGCTATATATTCTATGACAACAATGCAAAAGAGACCGGTTTATACGAGGATATGCGTTAATATCTCATAGAACACAGACCTTCCTAGCTCTATCAAAGTAAATTCCAAGCTAGGTAAGTGGGAACAAGCCATATAGTTTGAATGCCTCCCTTTCATATGTTTTTCATGTAAGAAAACTAGACATTGTGCAAAGGCTTGTCCTAGTAACCCAAAGAATGCTCAAAAGAACAATAAACATGTTAAACAAATCTGGAAAGAGAAGCTGAACAAAAATGAGGAGGGTAGATCAGAAGGAGGAAATGGATTCCTTAGTAACTCAAGAGATATAACAAGGGATGAAAGGAAAGCTAGTCCTTCCAAGGAGAGTCCTCAGAAGAAAATCAGAAAGGATGAAGAGAATGTATTTGAAGTGGGAAAATATAAAAGCAAGAAAACAGGGTGTTCTAATGGGGTTAAAACTAGAACCAGATCTAAGGTGAATATTGGACTTTCCAAATCTCCATAGGGGCGCAAAACTATGAAGTGGCACAGGGACCAGGAGAGCAAACAAAATATAGCCGATGGAAGGTAGCGAACCATTTAGGAATCCTACTCCTAGGTTTCCAGATGAAGGTAATCTCTTGGAACATTAGAGGCCTAAATGGTCTCCATAAGCAGGATGTGCTTGGGAATTTAATCAAAAATCATAAGCCAGACATTATCCTGGTTCAGGAAACTAAAATGAGTAAGGAAAAAGTAGAAAAATTCAAATTCTTTAAACTTGGGGGTGTGTGTGGTAGTAGTTCTAATGGAGCATCTGGTGGGGTTGCCATATTTTGGAATAAGAAAACTATTGATGGAGACCTGATTGATGAAGATGGTAATATCATTTCTATGAGAGTCAAATGCATTGCTAAAGGACAGGACTGGGTGGTTACCAACATTTATGCCCCCAACTCTAAAGCTGCTCGGAGCAAGTTTTGGGACAAAATCTAGTAGAAAAGAGGGACTTTTACCCAGGATAGTTGGCTTTTGATGGGATATTTCAACACTCCTCTGCATGAAATTGAAAAATTTGGTTGAACCCAAGCTCAACTGGATAGCAGGATTGATCTTATGGACTTTATCAATGCCAATGCCCTCATTGACGTTGACCTTTCTGGAGCTTCCTACACTTGGTCTAATCGAAAGGATGGAGGAGAACTTATTTAGGTAAGGCTTGATAGATCTCTTATTACTCCTGACTGGGTCCTTAAGTATAGATGCTCTCTATCTATTATTAACAGAATTCAGTTGGACCATTTGATGAATAATGATGAACAGTAACTACTCAACAGATACTGAGAGGGGGGGTGAATCAGTATAGACAAAAACTTCCTTAAACCACTTTTACTGTAAAGACTGCACTAACTGGTAAATAGTATCACCGATCTAAAACAAGGCACTACCAGTATAACACGGTGAGACTGTGAAACACATAAACCGGTAACACTTAGATCTTCACAAAACCTAATAACTCATTTCCACTTCACCCATATGCATAATAAAGTAATACATCATTAGAAATGTAATGACCACTGGATCGACATGCTTTACCACTTAACAGAAAACACTAAGACATCACATGAAAAAGCATCACACAACACATTGATTTTTCATGTGGAAAGCCAACTGGGAAAAACCACGGTGGGGATGAATACCCACAAGTTGTTCTTTGAACTCTTTTGAAGTCTGCTCTGGTAGGAGCCTAGTCCGGTTAAGGACTTTACAATAGGTTCTACTAGGAACCGATCTTGCTAGGGATCACCCGGTTAAGGGATGGCTAAATACCCGGTTAAAGGTTAGAACCCTGTTAAAGGTTACCTTGCAAGAGGATTTGAAGAACTCAATGATTTTGAGTCACCCTATTAAAGGATTTACAAAAATCCCGTTAAAGCTACCTGGTTAAGGGGTTTTCCAACTGCTGAAATGGTTAGAAGTCAACAGGTAAAACACTGATCTAATAACAACACTCAATGACAAGGCAGATCCACTTTATTTCCTTTACTTCTGCAATCACACTCTGTAGATCTCTAATCACTGCATCGGTCTGGCAAGAATCAAGTATCTCTTCACTTGGATACACACACAATCATTTGCCAACAACCTCACAATGCAAATCATCATCGACCTTATAGACAACAATTAGGTCGGTAGCCAAAAACTAAAACCGTAAGCATCTAGGTTAACAATATAGTCAGTCCAATCCTGACTGTTCAATCATATTGCATAGTGTAAAACAATCTTGAACAAATCTCAAGACGTTCTCCATCATTCATTCTTTGCCGCTTCTGGAAGTTGATAACCCATCACGTGCTCTCCACCGTTTACTGAGACTTCGCACATTCCTGAAGTAGATAGAATCAATCTTCTTCATACAAGGTCCTCAAGGAAATCCTTCACGCACACAAGGCTGACATGGCCACATGATCTTCATTTCAATGCTAACCCATCACAAGATGTTGTAGGTTGAATCAGATAGACTTGAAATGCATCAACTGGAAACCCTGAAGCTGAGACTACCAACCGGTAGTCATACCAAATGAAACCTCGATACCGGTTCACATTCCAACATACCGGTTCACCATTTTGCATATACCGATTCACATCATCATACCGGTTCACTTCATACCATCATACCGGTTCTCTTGCCAGTTTGCTTTCTTCAATATATCAGTTCATACTTCAGCATATTGACATCAATGACAACATACATTATCATCATGTCAACCAACTCTGCACATATGCCAACAATCTCCCCCTCTGGCATTGATGGAAATATACAAAGATATCTCTTCACTTCACATCTTCTCCCCAATCTCTTCCATATTATGTCTCCAAAATTGTAGATATCTTCTCTGCTTCACATCTTCTCCCCCTTTGACAACAATGCCAAAGTGGAGGCACAGACATCTATGTTCCACTATGTTGCTCCCCCTGAGGAGTAGCATCCTTCAACACATCAATCTTGAAAAGATTTGACAATGCAATACTTGACTGATGTGGAGCACATACCTTTATTTCACCTCTTTAAGGGGCAACATGCCTAATTCACCTCTTAAATAGGTAAATGTAGCCTTCCGTAGAGGCTTGGTGAATATATCTGCTAACTGCTCCTTACTCAAAATATGTTCCAATACAACCTCTTTGTTCTGAACTTTCTCCCTCAAGAAATGATACTTGAGCTCGAAGTGCTTGGTTCTAGCATGCAATACCGGATTCTTGGAAATATTAATTGCACTTGTATTGTCACAAAATATACTCATCGGTTCAGATACATGGACTTTGAAACCACTTAATACATGCTTCATCCAAATTATCTGAGTGCAGTTCATAAATGCTTCTACATACTCTATTCTACTATAAACTGGGAGATACAACTCTGCTTCTTAATCATCCATGAGACTAGTCTACCACCAAGAAAGAATGCACCACCGGTTGTGCTCTTCCAGTCGTCCACATTACCAGCCCAATCGACATCTGTAAACACTTTGAGGTTGAAATCATTACTATATGGATACCACAATCCATAGTCTATAGTTCCCTCTAGATATCTAAGAATCTGCTTGACTGCTACCAAGTGGGATTCTCTTGGACTTTTCTGGAAACATGCAGTAATGCCCACTGCATGTACTATGTCCAGTCTAATGTGTACTACATAATGCAACTTACCAATCATTGAACGGTAATCTTTCTCATTCACCAATGCTAACTCATCTTCTTTTGACAATTTACAACTGATCGTCATCAGTGTACCAACTAGTTTACTGTCTTCCATGCCAAAGGTCTTCAACACCTCTTTGACATACTTGGACTAAGTGATAAAGATACCATCTTTCATTTGTTGAATCTGTAGTCCAATGAAGAACTTAATCTCTTCGATTATTGACATCTCAAATTCCTTCTTCATCTCATCTGCAAATGCATGACTCATCTTGTCATCTCCACCAAAAATTATGTCATCAACAAAGACTTCATAGATCAGAATCTGATCTCCTTCTGACTTCAGATAGATATTGTTATCTTCACAAGATGGGAGTGTAAATGTTCATACCATGCTCTAGGTGCTTGCTTCAATCCATACAAGGCTTTAGGTAGCCTACACACCATATTACTATCTTTTGATAGGGCAAACCCATCTGGTTGCTCTGTATACACTTCCTCTTCAAGTATTCCATTTAGGAATGTAGATTTTACATCCATCTGATACACTTTGAATCCCTTGAAGGCTACATAAGCAAGAAGCATTCAAACTCCTTCCAATCTAGCTATTGGAGCAAAAGTTTATCTATAGTCTTCTCCTTCTTCTTGAGCATATCCCTTACAAACCAGTCTGGCTTTGTTTCTTACCATTGTGCCATCTTCATTCAGCTTGTTTCTAAAAACCCATTTTGTGCCAATAACATTTTTGTTCTCTGGTTTGGGTACCAAAGACCATGTACCATTATTTTCAATCTGGTCAAGTTCCTCTTCCATAGCCTTAATCTAGTCTTCATCTGTACGTACCTCTTTAAATGTTTTAGGCTCAAATTCAGAAATCATGCAAGAATTTTCTCTGACCTTTCTTCTTTTAAGAATTCCTACATCTTTATCTCATATGATCTGCTTTGGATCATGATGTAGCTTTACATACTTGGGAATGATCTTAACAGATTCCTCTTGCTTTTCTTCTTCATCCTCATCTTCATCAGCAACTACTGGTGTAGGAGCACTGTTAGTGGTACTTGGTTGTTTTGCAACCGGTTCCCAAAAGGTTACAACCTGTTCATGTACCACTTTCTCACTATCGGTTTCTTCAGGTTTCTCAGAGGTTTCATCAACTCTAACATTGATACTTTCAACAATTCTCTGAGTTCTATTGTTAAAACATTTAAGAGCTTTGCTCTTGGTGGAATACCTTAGGAATATTTCCTCATCACATTTTGCATCAAACTTGCTCTGCTGTTCACTCCTCTTGATATAACATTTGCTACCAAACACTCTAAAGTAGCTTACTACATGAGTCTTACCGGTCCAATACTCATAAGGAGTTTTATTCTTACCTTTCTTGATGAGTACCTGGTTCATAGTGTAGACTACAGTGCTCACCGCTTCTCTCCAAAAGGTGTGAGCAACCTTCCCTTGAATCAACATCGTTTTGGCTGCTTCAACTATAGTCTAGTTGTTTCTTTCTGGTAGGCTATTCCGCTTTGGAGTCCAGGGGGCAGACAGTTGCCTCTTGATGCCATTCTCTTCACAATACATATTGAATTCTCCAAAGGTAAACTCACCTCCTTGATCGGTTCTAAGTGATAGTTCTAATACTTAATGTAAGTACAAATCCAATAGCCAACAAGATGAGAGGGGGGGGTGAACCATACAAACTTAATCTTCCATAAAAACATCAGATTCAACCTCGGTAACATATACTTCAGTAATATAACCAAAACTACTAAACATACAAACTCAAGCATATAAACATCATAAACCTCATAACACCAGATTTAACGTGGAAACACAAATAGGGAAAAACCACTGTGGGATTTCAGACTCACTAAGAAATATACTCTTCTAGAGTATGCTCGGTTAAAAGAAAATCTTGTTAAAGATTACAAACACATTGCTAGATGTGACTCGGTTAAGGGATTTCCCTCAGATCTGTTAGGATCTTCACCTTGTTAGAAGTGACCTTGTTAAAGGATTTCAAACACTCAATCAGAATGTCACCTTGCTAGAGGGTTTTACAAATAAGGCTGTTAAGTCCACTCGGTTAAGAGATTTTCTGTCACTTTCACAAAATAACAGTAATAAAAATCTATCTGCAACTTCACATCTAAAATGCTAAAGCAGATTCTTATTTGCTCAATACAATCTAGACATAGAACTAATCTTGTCCATCTGATGGGCTTCTATACTCTGTTATTCAAATAGGTCTTCAAGCTTCTGTGCTCGGTAATCACTATGTAGCATCCCTGTGCATACACTTGCCCACATGCATTGTTTATCAATAGTTCCCTATTTATAAACAATTAGCTAACCGCTTAATCTCCTTGATCACATTTCCCATGATCAATCATAGCCATCAGATCTTCATGCTTGACCAGGTTCAATGCATCTTTCGATCTGAAAAATGTTTTACCTCGCCTTGGAACTGGCATATATTTCTTGGAACTTGTGCTAGGGTATTGCGGTTCAATCTGAACTGTAGATCTTCCTGCCGATCTTCCATTGCCATAGATTCTTAACATACTTTATTTACGACATACCAATCATTTAATTAGTTCTAGCTCATCAGCTTCCTTCATTAAATAATGCATGTAAACATTTAATGCATTCTGTTACAGCTCAGTTACAACTTGGTAACAACTCGGTAAATACTAAACTTCACTCAGTAGAAATTCTACCTTCATTAACTGATAGCGATAACCTTAGGGTTTACCGACTAGGTTCTTTGCTTGGTAACATAGTATAGTATTAACCTTACAATTTACAACATATGTATGATGTTAAAACAATCTAAACATCATGATCTCATCATTGTCTGACTCGGTAATAGTTGCCCATTGAATACCTTATTCATCCTCTTATTCATCATAATTTTTCTGTGTCTTTTACCGACATCTTTATACTCTTCAAATCATACTTCTCAAGATATGGCAACATCATACTGAATTAGAAAATCAATTTCTTGACATCAATGACAAGATAATAATATTAAGACAGTAAACATCCTTAATCAGTTATATCCATAATCATCAACAACCTTCTCAATATCCTTATTGAAATGCCAACAATCTTCCATTGTCTGTTATAATGCCAAATGCTAACACTAAGGCTTTTGATCCTCTTACCGCTTTCCTTTTCAACTAGTGATCTAAAGGCTTTGAACTTTTCAAAAGCTTCAGACTTGTCTTTCAAGAATGTGACCCACATCATCCTTGAGCAATCATCCATAAGAATCATAAAGTACCTATCTCCCTGAACACTCCTAGTTTTCATAGGACCACACAAATCAGTATGCTCAAGATCAAGTAAATTATCTACAGTGAAAGATTTACCTTTGAAGGTTGAGGAAGACATTTTCCCTAGTTGAAATTCTCTACACAGACAATCCTCTAACTACCTTGATCTTACTAGCCTTCACAATATTATCAAAATTTACATGGCAGAGTCTCCTATGCCATATCCAACTGTCATCAAACTTAGCCATTAGACATTGACTGATATTTGTATTTAACTAAAATAGGTTACTATTGGTCTGCATACGGGTGGCCATCAGTTCACCACTCTTTCCTTTTATTTTGCATACTCCATCTTTGAATTCTAGAGTGAGTCCTTTATCATTCAATTGAGCAACACTCAAAAGGTTATGCCTGAGACCTTCTACCCAATACACATTATCAGCACTGTTTTTTCCATTTAGAGAGATGGACCCTTTGCCTTTTACCATACAAGGTGCATCATTACCAAATCAGACTACACCTCCATCATACTCTTCCACAGACAGAAACTTTCTCTGGTCACCAGTCATGTGGTGAGAACAACCACTGTCAATAATCCACTCATTGGAATTATCAAAGCAAGAGACAAGAGCCTTCTTGTCTGACACATCTTCCTTAACAACTACAAATACTATGTCTTCACTTTCTTCATCTTCAGATTCATCATCAGTGACACCTTCATCAACTGCAACAAGACATTTTCTCCTATTTCCTCCTTTGAACTTTTTGAACCTCTATGGTTTGTCCTTATCATCACTATTAGGACAGTTTACAACAATGTGTCCTATCCTATTGCAAGAAAAGCATTTCAAAGGGATCTTACCTCTGTATTTTCCAGTTCCCTTAGGAAGTCTCTTGGCCAGAAGAGCTTCAAATTCCATCAGGATCTCCTCATCATCCATATCTTTTCTTTGTCTTGGTTCACAACTAGTACTAGCTTCTTTACCGTTTCTAGATAGTGCAACAAATGCTTTAAAGGCTAAATCAGTCTTCTGAACAATGCCATCATAATTGTTTAGCTCATATGTGGCTAGCTTGGCAATGATGGAATCTAGGGACACCTTTGTCTTGTCAATAGATCTTAACTCCTGAATAGTAGCAACCCTTATTGCATAGACCGGTAATAAGGTTCTCAAAACTTTGCTAACAATGGTGGAATCATCCATTGTACCTCTTGCACTCTTGATGTCTCCAACAACAGTTTTAATTCTTATCCCATATTGTTGAATGGTCTCTCCTTCAACCATCCGCATGTCTTCAAACTTCCCTCTAAGGCTTTCTTCCTTAGCTTGCTTCACATGCTCATCACCACCATAGATAGACTCTAGAGCATCCCATACATCTTTGGGATTGTCTTTTTCCTGAACATCTATAAACTGAACATTAGATAGACTATTGATAAGAGCTTCCATGACTTTCCCATTCTCCTGAATTTCTCTTATTTGATCATTAGTGAGAGTACCGGTAGGGACAACATAAGTATTCTCAACATAGCTCTAGTGTTGAGCACCCATGCTTTTAATGTATATCTTCATTCCATCCTTCCATATCTTAAAGTTATCTTTGTTGAACTTAGGACCTTCCCTCTTCATCATTAGAATAGGATCTTTTCCTCAAGTAGTTAAGCTTACAACACAGAGGACCTAGAGGATGCTCTGATACCAATTGATGAATAATGATGAACAATAACTACTCAATAGATATTGAGAGAGGGGGGTGAATTAGTATAGACAAAAACTTCCTTAAACCACTTTGACTGTAAAGACTGCAGTAACTGGAAAATAGTATCACTGATCTAAAATAGGGCACTACCGGTAAAACATAGTGAGACTATGAAACACATAAATTGGTAACACTTAGATCTTCACAAAACCGAATAACTCATTTCCACTTCACCCATATGCATAAGGAAGTAATACATCATCAAAAATATAATGACCATTGGATTAGCATGCTTTACCACTTAACATAAAACACTAAGACATCACATGAAAAAGCATCACACAACACACTGATTTTTCACATGGAAATCCAACTGGGAAAAACCACGGTGGGGATGAATACCCACAAGTTGTTATTTGAACTCTTTTGAAGTTTGCTATGTTAGGAGCCTAGTCCAGTTAAGGACTTTACAATAGGTTCTACTAGGAACCGATCTTGCTAGGGATCACTCGGTTAAGGGATGGCTAAATACCCGGTTAAAGGTTATAACCCTGTTAAAGGTTACCTCACAAGAGGATTTGAAGAACTCAATGATTTTGAGTCACCCTGTTAAAGTATTTACAAAAAGCCTGTTAAAGCTACCCGGCTAAGGGGTTTTCCAACTGCTGAAATGGTTAGAAGTCAACAGGTAAAACACTGATCTGATAATAGCACTCAATGCCAAGGCAGATCCACTTTAGTTCTTTTACTTCTCGAATCACACTCTGAAGATCTCTACTCACTGCACCAGTCTGGCAAGAATCAAGTATCTCTTCACTTGGATACACACACAATCATTTGCCAACAACCTCACAATGCAAATCATCGACCTTATAGACAACAATTAGGTCGGTAGCCAAAACCTAAAACCCTAAGCATCTAGGTTAACAATATAGTCGATCCAATCCTGACCATTTAATCATATTGCATAGTGTAAAACAATCTTGAACAAATCTCAAGACGTTCTCCATCGTTCGTTCTTTGTCGCTTCTGGAAGCTAATAACCCATCACGTGCTCTCCATCATTTACTGAGACTTCACACATTCCCGAGGTAGATAGGATCAATCTTCTTCATGCAAGATCCTCAAGGAAATCCTTCACGCACACAAGGCTGACGTGGCAACATGATCTGATCTTCATTTCAATGCTAACCCATCATAGGATGTCATCGGTCAAATCACATAGACTTGAAATGCATCAACCAAAAACCTTGAAGCTGAGACTACCAACCGGTAGTCATATCAAATGAAACCCCGATACGGGTTCATATTCCAACGTACCGGTTCACCATTTCGCATATACCAGTTCACATCATCATACCGGGTCAGTTCATACCATCATATCGGTTCTCTTGCCAATTTGCTTTCTTCAATATACCGGTTCATACTTCAGCATATTGACATCAATGACAACATACATTATCATCATGTCAACCAACTCTACACATATGCCAACACCATTATATTATTTCTTTTGTTGCTGATTCTATTAAGGGAAAATGCTGCTTTCCCTTCCAGTTTAAAAAAATGTAGCTCTCACACCCTTCCTTGGAAGCTTCCATTTCCAAATGGTGGAATATAATCATGGATGGTTCTACCATGTTCAAAGTTGCAAAAAAGTTAAGAAACATCAAAGATAACATCAAGGTTTGCAATAAAAAGGTTTTTGGGGATATTTTTGAATCTAAGAGGAAGCTCAAGGAGGAATTCAAACATATTCAAAATTATATTCAGAAACATGGTTATAAGAATGCCCCCAAGGCTAAAGAAGATGAGGTAGAAGCCAAATTACACAACACTATTTCAAGAGAAGAAATTTACTGGAGGCAAAGATCCAGGGCTATTTGGTTAGAGGTTGGTGACAGAAATACTAAATTCTTTCATATGACATCAATGAAGCATAAAGCAACAAGTAGAATTTTTAGATTGATTGTTAATGATAAATCTCTTGTCAAAGATAATGATATAGCTGATGAAACTATAAGGTTCTTCTCTAACCTTCTAACTGGTAGCAAGGAACTTGACCTTGTTAAGAAGCAAGATTTGGTTGAAAATATTCCTAAGATTATTGGACCTAATCAGAATAGGATTTTATCTGCCATCCCCTCAATTGATGAAATTAAAATAGCTATTTTCTCCTTCCAAGGGGATAAGGCACTGGGTCCAGATGGCTTCCCCATGTTTTTCTTTCAGGATTATTGGCACATTGTTGGGGCTGATGTGGTAAATGTTGTCAAAGAATTCTTTGGGTCCATAAGAATTCTTAAAGAAATCAACTCTACCTTCATTGCTCTAATTCCTAAGGTGGTTGGAGCTGATTATATGGGTAAGTTTAGGCCAATAAGTCTATGCAATTATTTTTACAAGATGATCTCAAAAGTCCTGACTTCTAGATTGTTGGTTGTTCTTCCTCTTGTTATCTTTGAGGAGTAAAAAGGATTTGTCTCAGGTAGGTAGATTTTGGACTCTATAATTCTTGTGCATGAGAATATCCATTCTCTTAATGCTGCAAACAAAGAGGGCTAAAGTGGAAAAGATTAGAATTTTTAAAAATAATGGTGTTATAGGATCTAGCTCGAAGGGATCTTCTGGAGGAACTGCGATTTTTTGGAACCAAAAAACCATTAAAGGTAAGGAAATCATCTCTGCTTTTAATAGGAACTCTGTGTAGCTTGAGCATATCAAGGATAACTTTGTATGGGTGTTAACTAATGTCTATGCGCCTAATACCAAAACTGGGAGAGTTAAATATTGGAGAAGCCTTGTTGAAGACAGACTTAAGTTTGCTAATCAAAGTTGGATAATAATGTGAGATTTCAATACTCTGCTAAAAGAGGAAGAGAAGATGGGAGGTCTCCCCTTGTAGTTTGATGGGAAACAAGACCTTATGGAGTTCATTAATGATCAAGCTCTTATGGATGTGGATCTTCAAGGGATTAACTATACCTAGACTAATAGAAGAACCAGAGCTGACCTGATTCAAGTGAAGTTAGATAGAACCTTAATTACTCCTGACTGGTTAGCCAAGTATAGTTTGTCTCTTGCTTCTGTTATCAAAATTGGGTCAGATCATTATCCTGTCTCTTTTACTGCCATCTCTTTTTTAGCTAAGAGAAAATTCCCTTTTAGATTTGAAAAAGTGTGGTTATTCCTTCCTTCCTTGGAAGCTTGTGTTGCTGATTGGTAGAATTCCGAGGTTGAGGGTACGGATCTCTTTAGGATAGGTAAAAAGCTCAATATTATAAAGGCCAAAATTAAAATCTGGAACAAAGAGATTTTTGGGGACATCTTCAAGAGTAAAATTTAAATTAAAACTGAAATAAAAGAAGTTCAAGATAGAATCCAAGAGAATGGGTTGTCTGATGAACTGAGGGTGGTGGAAAATGTTCTTTTGTCTAAATACCACACCATTATTTCTAATGAAGAGATGTTCTGGAGACAAAGATCTAGAGCCTTGTTCTTGAAGGAAGGTGATAAAAATACTCGGTTTTTTCACTTAACTGCTCTTAAGCATAGGGCGGCTAACAGGATATCCAGATTATCCTATAATAAAGGGATTTTAACGAAGGATAATGATATTAGAAAGGAAGCTCTAGAGTATTTTGGCACCCTGTTGGGAGAAGTGGATAACCTGGATACCAGTAATCAAAACATCTTATTGCAAACTATTCCATCTACCCTGACTGTGGAAGACAATAACTATTTATCCCGTATTTCCTCTAATCAGGAAATAAAAAAGGCAGTGCTTTCCTTTCAGGGAGATAAATCTCCTGGACCAGACGATTTTCCAATGTTTTTGGCATATTGTGGAGACTGTGATCTGCAAAGGTGTTAAAGAATTCTTTGGCTCTAGAAGGCTTCTAAAAGAACTGAATGCTACCTTCATTGTCCTAATTCCGAAGATCCCAGGAGCTGATTCTCTCAATAAATTTAGACACATTAGTCTTTGTAACTCTGTTTACAAGATTTTATCCAAGGTTCTGAGTTCCAGGCCGCTGGAAATTCTTCCAAGAATTATCTCTGTCCAGCAAAATGGTTTTGTCCCTAGTAGACAGATTCTGGACTCCATTATATCTGTTCATGAAAATATCCATTCCCTGAAAGTGGCTAATAGTCAGGGTTTCTTTCTGAAGTTAGATATGGCTAAAGTTTATGATAGAGTGAACTGGCAGTTTCTCTTAAGGATTATGAAAACATTTGGTTTTGGTGAAAAATTTATTCAACTTTGCTCTCAACTTATGAAATCTTCCTCTTCTATTGTTATTGTCAATGGTTCCCCTTCAAGTTTCTTCAAAAGTTCTAGAGGTCTTAGATAAGGGGGACCCCATCTCCCCTATCTTGTTTACTATTTTAGCTGAAAGTCTGGGTAGATTTATTTTTAAAAATGTGGAAGAAGGCAATCTTAGAGGACTAAAACCTTCTTCATCCAATTTCACTTGTACTCATGAACAGTTTGTTGATGATTCTATCACTATGGGGGAAGCTACCATTACGGAAGCTAAAAATATGAAGAATGTGCTGAATATTTATGAATATGCCTCTGGTCAAAAAATTAATTGGGATAAGAGTTCTTTGTTCTTCATCAATACCCCTATTCAAAGGCAATTAAGGATTGAAAGAATTATTGGCTGTAAAATAACCGAGCCTCCCTCTACTTATCTAGGGCTTCCTCTGTGTATTAAGCCTGAGGATAATTTCTGGAATAAGTTGGTGGGTAATTTAATTCAAAACTAGCTGGTTGGAAAGGGGCAGTCCTAAGTCAAGCGGACAAAGTTACTCTACTCAAAGCCACTCTGCAAAACTTGCCTATTTATGCTCTTAGTTTGTTCAAAATCCCCAGAAAGTTTGCAGAAGCAATTGAAAGAATCCAAAAAAAGTTTCTTTGGTCGGGGGTGGAAGTCAAAAATAGAATTCACCTTATTGCCTGGAATAAAATCTATTCTCCTAAGGCCTCAAGGGGGTTGGGTTTAAGGAATAGTAGTTCTACGAATAAGGCTTTATTAGCTAAACAAATTTGGAGAATGAAAGGGGAGGAAAGAGAATGGAATTTAATCTGGAAAAACAAATATCTTTATATGCAACCTTCTGAGGAAGAATTTTTAGATGAATCTTTTATTGTTGAAGGTTCTGCTATATGGAATGCAGTCCAATCGGCTAAAAGTTGGGCTGTTGCTGGTCGAATTTGGAATCTGGGGGATGGTAGGAGTATGCGATTTTGGGAAGATAGGTGGATATTGGATAAACCTCTGGAGGAAGTTCCAATCCTTAATGACTGGAAAGATTGGTTCAAAAGAAGGTTTGGGGAGCTGGTCAGAGTCTACTGGAGAAATGGGAAATGGATTGATTTTAGCTAGCAGTGTCCGGGGCTAAAGTTCCTTCAGATTGCTCTCTCTGCTAAAGTTCCTAGAGACAACAAAGATGACAGATTGATATGGAGAGAAACCCTGGATGGGAAATATTCCATGTCCTCAGCTGTGGCTATCCAAAATGAATTTGTGGAAGAAATTCCTATTTAGGCTAAAGTCTGGAACAAGAAGTTAGTTCCTAAGGTTAATATCTTTTTTTGGATATTCATCCAAAACAAGGTTTTAACTCTGGACAACCTTCAAAAGAGAGGTTTTGTTTTTCCTAATAGGTGTTCTCTTTGTTGCAGGGAAGAAGAGATTGCTTGCCATATTCTTAATCAGTGTACTTTTAGTCAGGAAATCTGGAAAATCATCTTAAGCAGGTGGAATTTGAGCTGGGTTTTTCCAAACTCCCTAGGGGAATCTTGTCAGCAATGGCACTACCCTAATTCTAATCCAAAGATTGTGGAGACTTGGAAACTTACTCTCCCGAATGTTATCTGGAATATATGGAAAGAGTGCAACAATAGGATTTTTAGGGATAAAAGTGCCATTCCTGAAGTGGTGGTGGATAAAATTTACAGGAGCATATTTGAATATATCTATGGTACTGATAATGGACCAGTTGCTAAAGAAGACTTCAATGACAGGTGGAACCTCTCTACTACTACAACTAGTAAGGACAAGGGAAGAGAAGGTCTAGTTTGGTGTTTTCCTCCTCAGGAGTGGATTAAGGCTAACTTTGATGGGGCCTCTAAGGGGAATCTGGGTAAAGCTGGATATGGGGGCATTGTCAGGAATTTTGCTGGAAGTTGCTTAGTGGCGATAGCTGGTCCTTTGGGGAGTCAAACTAGTCATTTTGTTGAAGCCTCAGCTGCCCTAAATACCCTAAATATAGCTAAGAATATTAATCATGATAAATTATGGCTTGAGGGAGATTCACTTAATATTATTAAGTGTTTGAAGGGGGAGTCAGAGCCATCATGGTCAATTGAAAACATTATCCTGAAAGCTAGGGAAATCATCGCTAGTTTTAAAGAAATAATTATTCAACATGCCTATAGAGAGAAAAATAGGGTGGCGGACTGTCTGGCGAACCTAGGAGTTAATTTTGATTCTCAAATGATTTGGCATGGGGAAGATATTAATATGACTATTAAAGAGCTCCTTAGAAAGGACAAATTTATGGGGAGGGAAGGACCGCATAATCATGATAGGGTATATGAATAATTTATGCTTTGATGGAAAGGTAATGATTACCTGGAAAAGTGGCAGAACCCCAACCATTTTTAATATTACTTCACACACTTTGTGGGTCATCCTTTTCAAAATCCTTAGTAACTATGGGAAAGAAGTGTTGAGTTTGCAGAGGAACAAAGCTGAAAATCTGAATTCGAATATGGGAGGAGATTTAAGGAGGGAGGAACCAAACAATATGTCAAGATGGAAGGCGATGCTGAAAGTGTGGGCTAAGCTGGAAAAAGGGTCCCCCACAAGCTTTATGGAGAAGTTGGTGGATTATGACAAAGGTAGGGTAAATCTCGCCATTTCCAAAATTTCTAAAAATTGGTGTAATTGGTCCTTTAAAATCTATGGGGTAAAGTTCAAATTGGACGCGAGACTCATAGCTACTATGACTAGTATGCCCCACTTAGGGCTTATTTTTTTAGAGACCTTAAAGTCTCAAATAACGTGGTAAATCTATTCCCACGTAAGGAAAAAGAGAGGGCTGAAATTGGCAAAGCCACAGGGGGTTACTATGAAGCCTCCAATATCAAGAAAATCTAGGGCTGGGTTTTGAATGCCATAATGGAATATATCACTGTTGAGGGTCATTTATCCAGGGCCCACACTTACCACTTTGTTCTATTAAACCATTTTAGACATGATAAAAGGGTTTCCCTACCCTACTATCTTTTCAAGTCCCTCAATAAATACAGTAAGAATCCCTCAAATCCGGTTCTCCATTGCGGGCTTTTGTTGCTCATTTATGAGCACTGTAAAAACCTCACCATGCTAGAAAACAAGAGGTTATCCGCCTCTCCAGGGAAAGGCAAGTGAAAGCTGGAGGGAGACAAATCCAGCAAGGAGAAGGTGACCTCTAGCAAAAAAAGTAAGAGTGCCTCTGGGATGGAAACCCATGAAGAAAAGATCAAAACAAAGGAAACTGGAAAAGAAGGCAGTGAAATGGATACAGATGATTCTAATGGTGAAGATAGCTGGAAAGATGAAGAGGTGGGTGTTGAGGAAGAAGGTGGTGACAATGAGTCTGATAATGAAAGCCCAATCCATAGTGATTGCCCTGGCAATGACAACAACCACCCTATGGAGGATGTGGAATACAAGGATAATGAGGAAAAAGATGTGAATTCTGAGAAGGATATGACTAAGGACAGTTTAAGTGAGGATAAGAAAAGTGCGGGTAAAGGGTTATTCCCGGATAACCTAAAAGAACTCATTGAGGCTAGACTAGATTATGATAGATGGACCTATGAACTTTTGAAGAACCTGGAAAACAATGGGAAACAGATAGATGAGAAGAGGAAGGATGATGACAGGGATCAGATAAAATGGAAGTAGGATATGGAGGAGAAGGTTAAATCGCTGGAAGAAGGGAATGTGGCGATGAAAAATTTGTTGGGCATTATCCCGAATATCCTGTTAGCTGTCACTAAAAACTTGGAGGATATTGCTAAGGTCTTTGATAATTCTAGTTCTCCTAAACTAGTGGTGGACCTTGACATGGATGAAGATACTATCGAGATTGGTAGTAGTGAAGCTACTCTAGGTGGTGCTGCAAAGAGGACCAGGGCAAGTGTCAAGAAAGATGTGTCTACTTTTGCTAAGGATATCCCTAATCATAGGGAAAATATCAAAGACCTGTATGGGATTAGCAATACCCTGGCTAAAGCCCTAAAAAAATCAATTAGTTTCTTCTCTTGGGTCTGGCTTGTTTTGCTAGCTTTGTGGGGCTTTAGCTGGTTCTCTATTCTTTTTTGTTGGCTTTTCGTTGGTTTGTTCCTTTTTGTCTCTTACTGCTCTATCTGTTAAGTTTCGTTTTTAAAGGGTTTTGGGGCCCCTTCAAAACCTATTTTTACCTTAATCAAAAACAAAGAGGGATTCCTCATAAAGCTGGATTTGGCAAAAGCCCATGATAGGGTTGAATGGTAGGTTCTTTTTATGATCATGGAAGCCTTTGGATTTGATGAGAAGGTTATCAAAATCACTAGAGAGATGATATCTACACTAAACTTTTCCATTCTTGTTAATGGATCTCCTTCCAAATTTTTTAAGTCTTGAAGGGGTCTCAGACAAGGAGATCCTATCTCACCCATTCTTTTCACTATTTTGGTGGAATGTTTGAGTAGATTGATTCAAAATTTTAAGGAGAAAAACATCATCAAAGGATTGCAACCCTCTTCAGCTAATTTATTTTACACTCATCAAGAGTTTGTTGATGGTACTATATTATTGGGATACTCTTCTATGAGTGAAGCTTCTGCCTTCAAAAATGCTCTCAGTTGTTATTCCCTTGCTACTGGCTAGTAGGTTAACTGGGAGAAATATGTTATGTACTTCATCAACACTCCCTTGTTGAGGCAACAAAGGATTGCTAACATAATTGGCTATAAGGTTGAGCTTCTCCCCTCTAATTATTTGGGACTCCCTCTTGGTTTGGCTCCTCCAAACTCTTTCTAGAATTCTTTGATTGATAAGTTCAACAAAAAACTGGCTGGATGGAAAGGCTCTATTTTGTCGCAGGCTGGTAAGCTCCAACTTCTTCAAGATACCCTTCAAAATCTACCTATTTATGCTCTTAGTTTGTTTAGTATACCGGTCAAATTTGTAGAAGCGTTAGAAAGAATTCAGAAAAGATTTCTTTGGTTTGGTGTGGAAGAGAAGAAAATGATTGCTTTGGTTGCTTGAGATAAAGTTAGTGGTCCTAAAAGTAGTGGGGGGTTAGTTATAAAATCCCTTAAACCTTTCAATAAAGCTTTGTTAGCCAATCAGGTTTGGATGGCTTGTGGTACTAAGAGAGATTGGAGTAGGGTGTGGTTTGACAAATACATCCATAATCAGCCCAATCATTCCCTTATCTATTCGGAAGATATCCTTGCTGGATCTTTTATTTGGAATAGTATGATAAAATCTATTAAAGTTGCTAAAGATGGAGCTGGCTGGGTCCTTGGCAAAGGTAACAAAATCAGATTTTGGGAGGATGTCTGGGTCAAAGATGAGCCTCTTTTTAACCAGGATTGCAGCCATATCATTGAAGATTGTAAAAGGAGGTTTGGTTCTATGGTTTGTAATTATTGGGAGGAGAATAAATAGGTTAGAATTGATGTTGTTTATGATGGATTCTCTTCGCTCCAGCATGATTAGTTGTCATTTTCTACCAGCAAAGACTCAGATGATGTCTTCTTATGGAAGAGTAATCCTAGGGGTACTTTTACTGTTGCTTCTACTTAAAAAAAGATACCAACTTAGGCTTGTAACCCTATATGGACTAAAGTTTGGAATAGATTCCTCATTCCTAAAGTTAATATGTTTTTCTGGCTTGCCACTCATAACAAGATTCTCACTATTGATAACCTGGTCAGAAGAGGATTTATGATCCCTAATAGGTGTGAGTTATGTCAAAAAGAGGCTAAGTTTGTGGATCATTTATTCATTCACTGTTCTTTTACGTGGGAAATCTGAGGTAAAGTGTGGACACAATGGAAAGTTGATTGGGTTATGGAAAATAGTTTTAAGGAAGTCCTTTGGCATTGGATTTTCCCTACCAAGCTTCCCATCATCAAGACCCTTTGGTCCTTTCTTCTTCCTATGACCTATTGGCATATTTGGAAGGAAAGAAACAATAGAATTTTTAGGGAGACTAAGTGTTCTTCTCAGGTGGTCTTTGAAAATATTTGCAGGGCTATTAAAGAAAACATCAACACCATTCACAAAAGCAACAAGTAGTGTAGTTATATTGATATGAATGATAATGATAAAAGGATTCTTATAGAATGGAAATTATTGAATAAGGCTTGGAATTCTGATCTGAAGAGTAGAAGAGATAATGTGGTTTGGAGGTTCCCTCCTCATGATTGGGTGAAGGTGAACTTTGATGGTGCAACTAAAGGAAATCCGGGTAATGCTGGTGGTGGAGGTGTTATTGGAAATTATCATGGCTTTTGTGTTGTTGCGATGGCTTCTCCCTTTGGAATTCAAAACAACCATGTTGCAGAAGCTCTGGCAATGTTAAAATGTCTTCAACTTGCTCAATGTTTCAATTTAAAAAAAAATGGCTGGAGGGGGATTCCCTTAATATAATTCGGGTTATTAAAGGTATTAGTTCCCCTTATTGGAATATCCAAAATATCATTGATAAGGCAAAAAAAATGTTAGATTCTTGTGATAGTGTGGTTATTACCCATACCTTTAGGGAAGGTAATAGGGTAGCTGTAGTACCCTTCCTCATTTGAACTTATTAGACTCATATTTTATTATTATTTACTTTCAGTGGATACATTACCATATATGTTATTCAGATTTGTATGACATTATGCTTTATCTGGAGATGAGATGTATAATTTGTTTGCAGTATTTCAGTACTTGTGATTTACGGCATTTTATGGATTATTGCTATGTATTGACATTTTACTTTATTTATGCAATGTGGAATTATATGTTGTGTGTTTGCGAGTGTATTGGATGCAAGGGGACGATTTTCCTTCACTCATTTCGGTGAGACAGGGAACGTCGCAATTCTCCTTCATTGGTGTGTATGCCGTGTTTTCTATATTGTATATATATGCATATGTGGTTCGGTGATGCAGGATATTGCAGGTACAAGTATCGGGTAGGTACGGGGTATCGTCTCCACCTGGCTTCACAGGTCTGAGCGTGCCTTATATTTTCTGATGGAAGTGGAGGAGATAGTAGTTGACCCTATTTTACTCAGTTACACTCATATGAGTGTTGTCAGTTGGTCATCTTGTCAGTTAGTTCGGTCTTCGTATTTTGTCATTTTATCTTTTATGGGTAATTGCTTGAGAGTTGTTTAATTTGAGTGTTTTTAGTGGATTTAATTAATTAATTAATTAAGTTTATGGAATTATCTCATAGTTGAATTATGTATGCATTGAGATTATAAATTTAATTAATTAAATTTTTTTTTATTAAATTAAGTTGCAAGCTGCATGATATTAGAAATATATTTTATTTAAATTTTAATGGAAAAATAAATTAGATTAATTATATTTATTGTTTCCTAGAATTTTAAATAAATAAATAAAAGAATAAAAGAATAAATAAATAAAAGAATAAAAGAATAAATAAATAAATGAATAAAATAATTAATTAGAATCAAAATATTGTTTTAATTCTTTATTTAGAAAAAGAATTAATTGGAATTAAAGTATTGTTTTAATTCTTTATTTAGAAAAAGAATTAATTGGAATTAAAGTATTCTTTTAATTCTTTATTTAGAAAATTAATTAATTGCATGAGAAAAGAAAAGAAAGAATAATGATTTTTAATTATTGCATGTTGGTTTATCTTTTGTTATAAAATTAGAAAATAAAATAAAATTGTTTTTATTCTTAATTTAGGTTTTTGAGAAAAAACTATTCAACCTAGAATTTTAGTTTAAATAGGGGAATAGGTCTTTATTTTAGATACACAGGAAACAGGTTAGGAAATTTAGGTGAAGAAATTTATTGGAAAATTGTTGAAAAGATTAAGGCTCTTCTACAGATTTCTTCCAGAAAAGCTATACCAGGTTTGGGTGGCTTCTTTTGATTGTTGTTTTAAGAAAATATTTTATTTATTTCTTCTTTCTGAATGATGTGTGTGTTAAGATGTTTATCAAATCTAAAATCCTTTCTGATTATTTCTTGTTCTTGGTTAAAGTCCATCCTTGAAGTTAATTTCTAGTTTATGGAAATAAGTTATTTCCTGGGTGTTTGTAGATTAAATTTTAAGAAAATTGGAAAAAGTTATTATGGCAAATTTTGCCAAGATTTTTATTGTGCATGGAAATTGCAAGATTTGAGAGGAATGGGATTAACCAGAGAAATCATTCCCTCTTGTTTGATTTTTGTTTCGATATTTGGCTATGGCAGTCTTTTTTAATATTTGTGTATCTCTGTGATATTATTAATTATTATAGAAATAAATTTAATTATTAATTAAATTTATTGTATTATTAAAAGTTAAGGGAAATTATTTTATTATATTATTTTGGAGATATTATGTATTAATTAATTTCCCTGTAAATAAATTTGATTGGAAATAAATTTTGGGTGAAAATAGAATTTACATGTTTTAGATTATTGTATTAAAAAAATAAAAATAAAAAATATTAATTTAAAAAAAAATATTAATGAAAAAAAACATTAATAAAAAAAATTAAAAAAATAATTAAAACAAATTTTTTTTTAAAAAAAAAATATAAAATAATAATAATAAAAAAATATTATATATATATAGTATTTTTTGTGGTTTTAATTATGTTATTTTGGAAATGAAAGATGTTTCAAAATTAAATCTTCTTTTTATTATATATTTTAATGTGATAAAATTATATAATATTATATTCGTAGAATATATATTTATGTAATTATATTATATTATTATATATAATTTTTAATTGGGAATTCAATTTAGATTATGGATATAATCTAATCATATTTATTTGTAAAGTAATCATGAATATATAATGAGGGGGTTAATTTTTATGTGATTGATTTAACCTTAATGGACAAATGACAAAATTGATTTCGTTGTATTAATATAGTTGTATTTTCTTATTGTCTGGAAAATCTTTAATTGCAAGTTATTTGTGTTTTTGGCTGTTTTAAGAAAAGATTGCATGTATTAGGATCTTGTGTAAATGGTATTTGCAGTCAAGATTAATTTCATTGCAATTCTGATTGAGTTGTCATTGTGTCCTATGTTATTATTTCTCCTTGGTCAGGTGTTGTTGTACAACCTTATTGATGTGAGCCATTGTGTGTGTTTGTCCAAATGGTCAATCTTGGGTTAGTGATTATGTATCCTCCACCTGTGCTTTGTCAGGATTGTTTATGGTTGTCTGTTTCGCCATAGAGTTCTCATAGAGAGAGACATTTCCTGTTAGTGTTCTATGAGAGAGAGTGGCTTTCGAGCGGGGGCCATGCCCAAAGTGGATGACAGGATAACCCGTCGAAAGTTGGTTAAAAAGTGATAACCTAATAATATATTGGGGGGGAGTGAGATAAATATTAATTAAGATAAGTGTACCTCGTGCATAGGTGAGTGCTTGTACAGGGCTCATAATTTTACGAGAAGGCTTGGAATGGCAAACTTACCACCTTGTCTTCACGAAAGGATTGGTAGGGTCTGCATGAGACTTAGTTGGAACCGGAGGCTCGGGAGAGGTTACTAGGAGAAACCCAAGGACGGGGGTCGAGACCTATGGAGGCTGTACCATGGTAACCATCAAGCTATGTGATGACACTCTCTCCTTAGAGTCACTAGTGTTTTGTGAGTTGTGTTTCATGGATGGTTGCAGTCTTGTAGTCCTTTCGTACTTGTCTTACTTTGCTTGCTTGAGGGTTTTCTACTATCTCCTAGCACGGTGGGGTGGTTCCATTTTGGGATCACATGGTTGGGTGGTAGTGCCACTTCCCATCGGATGTTCTGGATTGTATCTTCAGGCGAGGAAAGGCTTCGCTGGTGTTTCTTGGTTCATGGTTTATGTACCAGCTCTTATTCGAGATCATTGTTCAGTTGAGACCTTGTGGTCATTATATCAGACTTTTATGTAACCTTGATATTGTAACTTTGTAAATCTGTGGCATTATTGGAAGCCATGTATTGGGGATATTGTAAATAGTATATCAATGGAATGTATGTTATTTCAGTTGCTTTGATCTTATGTTAAATTATTAAATGGAATTTGGGTACATTGGAATACTTTCATTTCTTCATTATGGAATTTAGATGTATGTGTAGTTTTAAACTTAAGCATTTATTTTATCTAATTAAATGGACAATTGGATTAACTATGGTGTTAATATAGTCTACGATTAATCTTCATTGGTAACCTTTAGGAAATCATGTGTTAGTCTTCCACTGTGTTATTAGCCATGCAATGGTTATAATTAATGCACCTAATCTTAAAAAAAAATTATTTCACCCTTTAGTTGCCTAGTTGTGTTTTTTTTCCTTTAGGGTTCCTAGTGCCGATTTGTTAGCTAATGAGGGGGTCATTTTAGCAGAAGATGCTAATTATATCAGAGAGTCATCATGTAAGAACAAAATTTGAGAGAAATTATTTTATGATAGGATCAATGGTACATATTAATCTCATCATTACCCTTTTTGGTTCAGACTTCAATGACAACGTTTGGAGTGAGGCGGATTGTTAGATGATGACTTGTCTAAGGCATCACATTAATAAGTATAGCTTCTCTGTTCTTCAGCATCTGGTTAGTTTGTGCTCCTTTGAGGGTTTTGATTTGAACTGCTTCTACATTATGGGTGGAAATATCAATTGTAATGAGCCCACCAGTTGTGATAGTTGGAAGGGTGAAAGGAAAATTTGGAGAAGGCTGGATAAAAATGGCTTCACTGATTATATGGAGAAATTGCATGGGAGCAAGAAGCCCGTTCCTAGTGGTTTTTCCAAGGGTTGGAAAAATAACAGAGTTACTCTATTTGGTCAGACCTAGAGAGTGGATGAAGATTTGGTGGCTGAGGTGATTGGTTTGTAGAAGGACGACATCAAGTTTTATAGAGATCGTAAGTTCTCTATGGAAGCCATAAAAAAATTCCCCAAGAATGAAGAAGAAAGGGCTTGTCTTGCCAAAAAGGATAACATTTCCTATTATCTCCCTAACCAGGTAAACTCCTTTTGGCAGAAAATGTTGAAAGTGTTAATGGAGTATCTTACTATTGATGGTAGGTTCTTGAAAGTCTATAATTATCACTTTGTTATCCTTAATCACTTTTTCCATGGTTCTAAGATATCTCTGCCCTTCTATCTGGCCTCCTCCCTTAATGACAGTCTGGTTGACCATGCTAAGAAACCCAATTCCTACCCCATTGCCCACCAAGGTCTTATTCTATTAATTTATGAGTATCTTAAAGATAAAGTTAAGGCCAATAAGGATGATCCCCTTATGGAGAGTGCCTATATCTCTGAGGATGATGACAATTCTGAGTTTGATGAGGATTATACTAATCCTCCCCCTAAAAAGAAATTGAGGGTTAGTAAGAAAGATGAAGAAGATGCCGAAGAGACGGCTGATCCTGAGTAGGAGTAGGAGAAGGAGGTGGAGAAGGAGGCGAAACATGAGTAGGAGAAGGAGGTGGAGGGTGAGAAAGGAGACAAGGATAATGAGCAGGGTAAAGAGGATTTTGATGAGTCAGAGGAGAAGGAGAGTCCCTATGATACAGACAACAGGGATGAGGTTTAGAATAATATGGAGGAGGGCAACCCTATGCCTGAGGATTCTGCCCAGGACATGGAGGATGTAGATACTATTCTAAATACTATTAGAAAGAACTCTCTGGAAATTTTTAAGTTCCAGAAGTGGGTGGTTGATAATATTACCAAAATTCAGGAAAAATAGAGAGAGCAGGAGCTCAAAAATGATAATGTGGTTAAGGATATTAATGATAAAAGAAAAGAGGAAAATTATGAGGATAATAGTGAAGCAGAGGATGAAAATGATATTCCTGACTGGTCAGAGGGTGAGATCATAAAGGGAGATGTGAAGCACCTAGAGGATGTGGTGAGGACTCTGAGAGAAAAGGGTGAGTCCGATTATGAACTAATAAACAACAGGGTTCAGAAAACCAAGAGTGCTCTGAGGAAAAATCATGGAGCATAGCTTGGCTATGATGAAGGTGACTTCCCAAAATATGAATGCGCTAGTTTCCTTCTTGGAGAAGGATAAGCAGAACAAAGATAGTGTGATTGTTGATGATGAGCCGGGTTCTAGCTCTGTCCGACATTCTTCCAGACGCAAAACTAGGCAAAATGCTAAAGATTTGGAGTTGAAGACTAAAGGTAATCAACAGGTGCAAGAAAGAAAAGACCTTAAAGAGGCAGCAAATGAAATGATGATGCTTCTCAAGGATGCTTAGGAGACCATAAATATTTTCACCTAGATTTTCTAGTTTTGTTTTAGGTGTGCCAGTATCTCGCTGGTCTTTTGTTGTACTTTTCTCCGGCTGTTGTCTTTTGTACTGATTTTTTACTAACTTTCTTTCTTCGTGTTGTCCTCTCTTTCTTCTCTAATGCTTTTCTTTATGATATGTAAGTGGGTTTTAGGTCCCTTAAAACCTTTTTTCCTTAATCAAAAACTTTAGTATTTTTGTGGATCCATTTTATTATACATATAGGGTTTTTTTAATTTTGTAAAGGGTTTTTATTTAGGTGTTGCAAATGAATATTTGGGATAAATCTATATTTAGTATTGATCAATTAGATAGGGAAAATGCTGAATTTTCAATTATCAGAATATATTGTACAAATGATGAAGCTAGACTTTACAAGCATTTTATATTTATATGTTCAGAGTTGTAACCGAAGGTTTTCTTACTAGTTCTTTCTTGTTGGTATGCTCCCCAAAATCATATTTTGTAACATCTTATGGGTAATCATACAGATCTGTGTCGCACTTGGGGCTAACCCAACACGTTTCAGCTGGAAGGGTTCCAGCTGGAATACTTTCGGTCAGAAAGCTTCTGGCCAGACAAATGTGCCGGCCATGTAGTGCTGGCATGGTAGAATGCTTCCCGCTGGAATTGCTCCAGCCAAAACACCCCTGCACTATATAAAGCTCGAAATTTCCCTAAGCCCCTCATTTTGCATTGAGCGGCTTGGAGATAAGCGAGAGAGGAGAGCGAAGGGGCATAGATATGAGTGGAATAGTTTCAGAGGTAAGCATTTTTCACAAAAAATGTATTTATAGTCGAATATTAAACTTTTTAAATTTTTTTAAAATTTGTATATTTATGTATATAAAAAAAATTGTATAGTTTATTTTTTTAACTGTTAAATACATTTTAGCTTTAATTTTTTTTATGTTTAGTAATATAATAGTTTTGAATATTTAAATTGTTAATATTTTTAATGGTTGGTTAGTAAAATAAATAAATACATACATACATACATACACAAACATACATAAATACACACATACATACGTTCATACACAAACATACACATACATACATACATACACATACCTACATACATACATACATACATACATACATACATACACATACATACATACATACATACATACATACATACATACATACATACATACATACATACATACACATTTAAAATAATTATACACCTTAGGAAATACACATACACATACACATACACATACACATACACATACACATACATACGTACACATACATACATACACATACATACATACATACACCTCAGGACATGCTATAAGGGGTCATGTGTGGTCCTAAGGGGTCACACATGTGTGACCCCTTAGGACCACACACGACCCCTTATAGCATCTTAGTGCATCTTATGCACCCCTTAGGACATAATTTGACCACATAGGACCCAATAGTATCCTAAGGGGTTGTGTGTGGTCCTAAGGGGTCACGCATGTGTTAGAACACATGCGTGACCCCTTAGGACCACACACAACCCCTTAGGACCAAATAGTGTCTTAAGGGGTCTTTTGTGGTCCTAAGGGGTCACACATGCGTTCTAACATATGTGTGACCCCTTAGGACCATATACAACCCCTTACGACACATATACACCCCTTAGGACCTAATTTAACCATGTAGGACCAAATAATATCCCAAGGAGTCGTATGTGGTCCTAAGGGGTCACACATATGTTCTAACACATGTGTGACCCCTTAGGACCACATACAACCCCTTAGGACATGCATATGCACCCCTTAGGACCTAATTTGATCACGTAAGACCAAATAGTATCCTAAGGGGTCATGCATGTGTTATAACACATGCGTCACCCCTTACAACACAAATACACCCCTTAGGACCTAATTTGACCACGTAGGACCACATAGTGTCCTAAGGGGTCTTATATGGTCCTAAAGGGTCACACATGTGTTCTAACACATGCATGACCCCTTAGGACACATACAACCCCTTACGACGCATATGGACCCCTTAGGACCTAATTTGACCACGTAGGACCAAATAGTGTCCTAAGGGGTCACACATGTGATCTAACACATGTGTGGCCCCTTAGGACCACATACGGACCCTTACAACACATATGCAACCCTTAGGACCTAATTTGACCACATAGGACCAAATAGTGTCCTAAGGGGTCACACATGTGTTCTAACACATGTGTGACCCCTTAGGACCACATATGACCCCTTATGACACATATGCAACCCTTAGGACCTAATTTGACCATGTAGGACCAAATAGTGTCCTACGGGGTCTTATGTGGTCCTAAGGGGTCATGCATGTTTCCTAACACATGTGTGACCCCTTAGGACCACATACAACCCCTTACGACACATATGCACCCCTTAGGACCTAATTTAACCATGTAGGACCAAATAGTGTCCTAAGGGGTCTTATGTGATCCTAAGGGGTCACACATGTGTTCTAACACATGCATGACCCCTTAGGACCACACATGACCCCTTACAACACATATGCACCCCTTAGGACCTAATTTGACCGTGTAGGACCAAATAGTGTCCTAAGGGGTCTTATGTCCTCCTAAGGGGTCACACATGTGTTCTAACACATGCGTGACCCCTTAGGACCACATACGACCCCTTACGACACATATGCACCCATTATGCCCCTTAAATGTAATGATCCCCCTAGGATGCTATAAGGGGTCCTATGTGGTCCTAAGGGGCCACGCATGTGTTATAACACATGCGTGACCCCTTAGGACCACACACTACCCCTTATAGCATCCTAGTGTGTCTAATGCACCCCTTGGGACTTAATTTTACCACGTAGGACCTAATAGTTTCCTAAGGGGTTGTGTGTGGTCCTAAGGGGTCACACATATGTTCTAACACATGCGTGACCTCTTAGGACCACATACGACCCCTTACAACACATATGCATCCCTTATGACCCAATTGAATGTAATGATCCACCTAGGATGCTATAAGGGGTCATGTGTACTCCTAAGGGGTCACATGTGTTCTAACACATGCGTGACCCCTTAGGACCACACATGACCCCTTATAGCATCCTAGTGTATGTAATGCACCCCTCAAGACCTTATTTGACCACGTAGGACCAAATAATGTCCTAAGGGGTCATATGTGTTTAAATTGACTTAATTTGACCACTTAGGACCTAATAGTGTATGCAAATGGGTTTAAATTTCTTTTGTATATCTAAATTTATCTTATTTGTCTTAATATATAATTAGTGTATTCATTTATGTGTTTAAATTTCTTTTTGTATATCTAAATTTAATGTTTAAATATGTTTAAAATGATGAAAATGTATGTAAATTAGACATATCAATTTTAAATTAAATGTAATTGTTGATTACATTCACTCAAGTACCAATTTTTTTTAAAACATAAATTGTAATGTGTAGTACATACATGCACTTGTGTAGATATATATCTAGATACATTACCTATTATCATCATGTCTGATGAGCCTAGTTCTCATAACACTGGTTCTAAGCCCAGTGTTAATCCTACTGGGAGTGAGTAGACATCATGTAGGTCTACAACAACTCTAGAGGAAAGGAAACAAATTTATAATCAGACATCATAGGCACTACAATATTCTCTAAATCATTTGAATATCACATTGGGAAACATGCATGATGAAATAAATAAGCAAAGGAGAGAGATAATTAAACAAGAGATACTTCATATGATTGACCTAGTTGACAATTATAATCTATATGATGAGGTCAACATAGATGAGTTCTATAGATCCCTTTCACACAGTGTTCATGGTATAGTGAAGTGGGACACAATCAATGATAAAGTATCCACAGCTGATGTGAAAACTATGTTTCCTCATTATCAGGCCTTCGGTAGGGTGAACGGATATATTCCTACTAGGTGCACAGATGTACTAGTCACACCTTTTATCTATCCTAGATAGTTAGCCACTCATCATAGGTGGCCCCAAAAGGATGAGTCACCCCTTTATTTGTACAAACAATTGTTTGTAGAGTTTCATTTGTTGGATGATGTTGACTACATCGATTTTCCTAAACAAGCTGGGCAGGGGAAGGGCAGATTTTTCAGATAAGTTTAGACGACCCGATGCACAATCGCCTGTTAATAAGTAGGCATTTATTGGTCCACACCTTGGGGTTCTTCTCAATAGTGTGAACCTAGCACATGTTGCAGATAATGCACCAGATGACACTTGATAATCCGACTTTTCTAGTATTGCTACCATAGCCACACAGGTAGATGAGATGGCATCAGATTGGGTAGGTATATATTTGTTGCACTCTCATAATAGCATTCCTACACCTGATGATTCATCAGAAAGTGATGATCCCTATGTTTAAGATACCATAGTCGATGGATATTGCATGCATGCATGACATAGATTCTTTACGATAGATGAGCACATGCCTATCTAGTGATCTCTTGGATGCATATCATGTCATTTCTATGGAACATTGGATCCATCTAGAGGAGGCCTCAACATATTTTAGGCACATACTTGGTAGACTGGATGCTTCTAGCCATGGTGGTGAGCCTACAGATTCTCAATCTAGTGTTGTTGCACATCCTACTGCCCCTCCCTAGCATACAACAATTGGCTAGGATACACCTCCTCCTCCTGTTTATACATCAGTTGATCCCACAGTACCTGATACTGGATTTCAGGGGATATACACTAGCCTTCTTATGGAGCCAGACACTAAGGGGGATGTTGCAGTGGGCTACTTGCATGATTCTGACATTAGGAGGATCGAATGAGCATTACATGTTGCAGAACAGGTAGGAATTTAAAAAAACTAATTTTAATTTAAAAATTATCGAGATATTTGATTGTAGACATGTTGCATAGATTTTAATTATATTTGATTTCAATTTTTGAACTATAGGGTATCACATTAGGATCCATGTATAGAGATTTGGATGTTGTCACTAACCTTGTTCATCAGGAGACACAATTATATAAAGTTTAAATTAAATTTTGTTTGTTTTTAAGTTCTATTTAAAGGGATAGGTGTTGATTAAATAACTTCATGTTATTTAAATATCTAAGAAAATTTGTACATTGTAGGATGAGCGACCATCGCGCAAGATGAGATCTTCAGCCCGTAAACATTCTAGAGTCTTGCATGCGCATGGTGGAGGTGTTAGAGACCTTGAGGTATGTTTATCTACAACGTGTACATGTACATGTTCTTAAATTCATTTTGATAAATAAATTATATAAATAAATCTTAAAAAATTTACTAGAGTATGAATGTTAAATAATGTACATGAGTTCATGTGTACTATATTGTAGGCGCATGGAACGATATTTGAAGATTTGCACATTGCCACTGACCTTGTTCATCAAGAGACAGAGGTATACATACATTATAACTTTAAATTTATTGTTTCTTTTAAAGTTATAGATGTAAAGGGATAGATTTCAAGTTATTTGTATATATCTAATAAATTTGAATAACATTGCGGGATGCACCACTTTCACGCAGGTTGACCTCCTCATCACATAAATGTACTAGAGTCCTAGATGCATGTGGTGGTGATGTTAGAGACCCTTCAGAGGTATGTTTAAATCTGTACAATGCATGTACATACATATGTTCAAGTAATCTATGTTTCAAATTATTCTGAAAATACAACTCTTAAAAATTAACTAGTATGAATGTTTAATGTACATGAATTCATGTATGTACTCTATTGCAGGCACAAGGAATAATGTATGGAGATTTGCACATTGCCACAGACCCAGGGGTTCATCAAGAGACACATGTATATATTATAACTTTAAATTAATTGTTTCTTTTAAAGTTCTAGATTTAAAGGGGTAGGTTTCAAGTTATAAATATGTACATATCTAACAAAATTTCAACATTGCATGATGCACCACTATCATGCAGGTTGAGCTCCTCATCACATAGACGTCCTAGAATCCTGCATGCACGTGGTGGTGACGTTAGAGATCCTTTAGAGGTATGTTTATCTACAACGTGTATGTACACACAAATGTTCTTAATCTAAAAAAAAATTAATTTCCAAAAAAATATCTAATATTGTAAATTAAGCATGACTGAAAAAAATAATTTAAAATAACATACTTGGAAAGGGTAGATGCCTTAAAAAAAATCATCAAAATCTTTGCCCCTTTATAAAATTAGAAATATTCACCCCTTTATAATCTTCCCGCTTTCTCCAAAATGCCACTTTATTTGAGAAAAAAAATGATTTTATTCAAAAATCACTTTTATTATTTTCACACTTGATTGAAATTGATTTTTTTATTAAAAAAAAAAACATTATTTTATATGGGGTTGAAGCGATCGATCACTTGTACGACCGGTCCTGTCAGCCTCCATAGTTTCGGTCGAAAAGGGTTCCGACCGAAACCTTTATGGATGGGATGCTTCCGACCGGAACTATCTATGTGGAATGCCAAGTCACAGCCACATCAACAAAAATGGTGATTTTTTTAAACTTGAGACTTCTATGAAAAAATTCAATAGGTAAATTAAATTTATATTAAAAAATTGAAAAATACCCTTTTGTCAAGATCGAAATCACGATTCTACTCATATAATTCTTATAATGTTTTGATTATATTTAATATATAAAAAATTAAAAATAGTAGAAGTAGGTATTCTTTTATTCAATAAGAGGCTGGTTTGAAAAACAAAAAAAATATTGAATAACTTCAAAAGAATTGAAAAAAATATAGTTCACTATAGGAGAGAGTCTTCTCCAAAAGGGTATTTTTTGTTTTTTGATTATTATAAATTGAATAGACAAATTATGGTGGGAGACAAAAACTGTCAAATTCTAGTATATTCGACTTCCAAATGCTATAACAAAAAGAAAAAAATACATCAATTTTAAATTTTTTTTTGATACACTATATATATATATATATATATATGTCATCTATAGCGAATATCAAAATCGGAAAAAAAAAGTTGATTTACTAAACTCCCTGATTTTCAACATATTTCAGCAATAAAAAAATGGACTTTAAAGCTAAAAAAAACATATAAATTATTGACAAAAAAAATTCAAAAAAATAGTAGACTTAAAATTCACCAAATTTTACACATTTCATCAATTTACATTGTCTTCAAATTCAAAATACAAATGCCACTTTTATGGTGACGAAACTGAACAATTATTGTTGTTTTAACCTTTTCCTTTGTAAAAGTGTGACACAGGTTTGTACTTTTACCCTTATTTAATATATAATATATTAGTGGCTTGCCACTTTTGCCAAAAAAAAAACTATTAGTTTAAGATTATATATTATTTTAAATATGATTATGTAATTAACTATATTTCATTTTAATAAAATAACTATTAATCAACATGTTAATGGGCATGCTCATGTTAATTTGACTAGGGGTGGACCGATGAAAATAAAATGGAGCAAACCAAGGGAGGGATGGCACATGGTGAATTTTGATTGTGCATCCAAAGGAAACCCAGGTCCTTCTGGTGTAGGTTATGTTGCATGGGATTGGCATGGTAACATCATCGCAATAGGGGCAAAAAAGTTATGAGATGAAACAAATAATGAGGCAGAGGCCCAAGCGGATTTTCAAGAGGTGAAAATGGGTAAATTGTTGGACCTCATGAAAATTCAGTTAGAGGGGAGATTATTTGATTATAGTGAATGTATAAAAAATGGGGAAGCCCAAGTGTGTCATTTAAATAAATCTATTTAAACAATTAAACCGTTACTTTACACCTTTGAGAAGTTTGAGGTTTCACACATCCCACGTGTAGGCAATGATGTGATAGCCACTCTTTCAAAATGGGAAACAAAATTAAAATCGGATTGTACACAGGGTGTATTGGAAGATTATCAAAACCTTAAAACAATTTCCCTATTGGATTGGGAGGGTGGTCACTTGTAGCCATTAGTAAGTGGCAATCAATAAATTTCATGTCGAAGAATGTGATTTTGATTGTGTGAGGTGTTTTTAAGGTGGCAAAGTGATGCAAAGGGTTTGGTGATCTGCTATTCTCCTTGGTTTATTTCCTCTTTAATGGCCTTGTCAGGCACCATCCAATGGTCCTATTCATCTAACCTTCCCAAGGTTAGTTTTAAATTGCCCTTAGACCCTTCTCAAAGGTCTCTTTACCTAATAAACTCACAATTCTCACAAGGAGTACCCTACCTCCTTTTATAAGTCTTTTACCCCAAGGTTCACTAAGCAACCCCAAACCCTTGCCAACTAGGATCCTTACCAAAACATATTAAGAAATATGTGTGGGTGTGTTCTCAGGTTTAGGTTTGAAAAAAAGTCAACTTGACTCTTTGGGTCAGTCCTCCAAGTCTCACAAGGTGGTTTGCACATACAAGGCCTACTAGGTGACCTAGTAGAATTAGCCCTCCTAATTGAACTTTTGGACTCTATCTCTGTGAAATCTTGGAAAAGACCCACAAATAATCATAGATTTGGACACCCATTTGGACCCTCCAAGATATATTGCAAAATGGGATCTGGGTTTCGAGTTTGACCAAGTCAACCCACCTAGGGCCAATTAAGCCTACTAATTGGAGAATTGGACAAAACACTTCACCAGTCAAAATAGAACTTGAAGGAGGATTTGGTCCAGGGTTTTAATTTCATCAAGGGTTCCCAAGGTGCCAACTTTTCACACCCATGCATCTTTTGGTCACCGCTATCTTCCATTTATTCCCTCAATAGGCTTACCACATCCCTTATGCCAAGCCTAGGGCATCATGCTAAGAATAGAGATTCCACTCCAAACTTCACAAGACCTACCAAATAATCTATGGTACAACCAATTATAACATTCCACAAAGGATCCATAGGTTCCCATGGTGGAATGTTAGAATTTGACCCTAATTGCATCCAAAACCTGATATTAAGGGTTTCTCAAACTCGTTAGACTTCCAAGTGATGGATCTCCCATTATATTACACTTAAATCCTTCAAACCAAAGCCAAAGTGAAGGTAATTCACTAGCCTATCCCACCATGAACACTGATCAGTGATGCCAATCCATACCTGACCGTACAAGTGCATAAAACAGTCAATTTGTAGGAAAGACACAAAAATACAATAAAAGCATAACCTCCAAATTGTTTAAGAATATCCAACAAAAAATTACATTCTCTGTCAGTTTCAGAGGTCTTAAACATGCCTTGGAACCTCTTCAACTAATTCCAATGACCATGCATAGCCAACTAACCAGTGGAAGCAATAGTTTGCAAAAATTGTCAAAGTTGCACTTAGCAACTTTTTAGCAACAATGACAAAGTGGACACATTTGTGACTCCATGTAACTTGAATCATCACAACCTAAGAGACCCTAAAACACCCAAAACCACCAATATTGCATCCTTGGAAGGCCTTTGACCAGGTTTGACCTCCTTGGAGTGAAAAGGGCTTATTACAACAAAGATGACCTCATAGAAATTGTAACTCAACATTAGTAAAGGGCCTTCAAGGCCTTATTACAAACACATTCAAAACATCCCAAAAAACAAGAAAAGATTAAAGAGATTGATCCTTGGGCCCCTGCACCATACTCCCAGGGTAGAAAAATTCAAGTCCCTTGAGTTGCTAATTGTTGGACAGTGGTACCATGCTTAAGGATGTCAGCTTCTTTCATCTATGCAGCTTCAGATTCAGGAACCCCCTTCCATTTGACCAGGTAGTCCTTGTACACTCCTTTTCTAGTTTGCTTGATCACCTTGGAGTCAAGAATGCACTCTAATTCCAATGGCTTTCTAGGCAATAGATCCTTTACCCAATCTACATCCTCTTCCATAAGAGATGAACCAGGTGCTGCATATGTCAAAGATCCTTTGAAGGCTATCAAATCACACACATTGAATATGGGAGATATCCCCAAGTCTAGTAGAAGTTCAACTTCATATGCATTGTTGCCAAATTTATGAACCACCCAGAGAGGACCTATTTTCTTCATGAGCGGTTTGAAGGGTTGGCCCTTGGGTAGCCTCTCTTTCCTTAGGTAGGCCATGACAAGGTCCCCAACTTTAAACTAAACATCTCTCCTCTTAACATCTGCATTGAGTTTGTACTTTTCTGCACTTTGAGGAAGTGAAGCTTTGAATTGATCATGAATCTCCTTCATAGTGATGGCAAAGTCTTCTCCTTGGGCACTCCTTTTGTCTATGCCTCCAAGATCTTTGATTTCAAGTATCCCTCTAGGATGTAAGCCATACACACAACCTCAAATGGACTCCTCCCTATACTTCTATTGACTAAATCACTGTATGCATATTCAACTTGTCTAATCACCAAGTCCCAGCTTTGTCCATGTTGCTTGGTAAGACATCTAAGGAGATTGCCAAGAGATCTATTAACCACCTCAGTTTGTCCATCAGTCTGAGGGTGGTATGGTGAATAAAATGATAGATTGGTACCCAATTTCTTCGAGAGAGTCCTCCAAAAATGACCCACAAACTTGGAGTCTCTATCAGTGACAATATTGAGAGGCAAACCATGTATCCTTACAACTTCTTTGAAAAATAGAACTACAATATGAGATGCATCACTTGTGCATTTACATGGCACAAAATGAGCCATCTTACTGAACCTATCAACAATTACAAAGACACTATCAAACCCCCTAGGAGTTTTGGGCAAGCCAGGTACAAAATACATACTAAGGCTTTCCCAAGGCCTAGTAGGAACCAGTAAAGGCTGATATAACCCGACATTAGTTGAAACACCTTTTGCCCTTTGACAAATAGGACAATGCTCCACAAATCTTCTTACCTCTGCTTGCATCTTAAGCCAAACGTAAAACCTTGATACCTGCTCCAAGGTCTTATCCAAGCCAAAATGACCTCCAAGGTTGACATTGTGCTTCTCTCTAATGATATTCTCCCTCATAGAGAATTAAGGAATGCATAGTTGATGTGCCTTTAAGAGAAATCCATCCTGCAACATGAAACTAGGAAACTCAACATGAAAAGAGTCAAAAAACTTAGTACATACATCATATGCATCCTTAAAATCTTTATCCTCTTTGTACATGTCTTTAAGAGAGTCAACACCAACAATTTGCAACTAAATTTCTTGGATAGTGAGGGTTCTCCTGCTCAAAGCATCTGTAACCTTGTTAAACACACCCTTAATATGTTTGATTGTGAAGGTATAAGGTTGGAGTTGTTCAACCCACTTGATGTGTCTTTGATTCAACTTCTCTTGTCCATTAAGAAAACTCAATGCATGGTTATCAGTATAAACAATGAACTCCTTTGGAAGAAGGTAATGGTGCCACTTTTTGAGTTCTTGCACCATTGCATAGAGATCCAAATCATAGGCCGAATACCTTTTCTTAGCCTCATTCAACTTCTTTGAAAAGAATGCCACCAGATGCCCTTCTTGGCTAAGGACTACACCTATTGCCTTCTTGCTTGCATCACATTCAACTGTAAAGAGTTGATCAAAGTTAGGGAGCCTCAAGGTGGGAAGTTATGCAACCTTCCTCTTCAAAATATCAAAGCTTTGATTTGCCCTATCTGTCCATTCAAACCCACATTTAACTCCTCCTTTGATAGTTTCAAGAATAGGAGCACAAACATGACTAAACCCCTTGGTGAACTTCCTATAAAAAGTGGCTAGGCCATGAAAACTTCTGACATCACCTACAGTCTTACATCCAGGCCAACTGAGACTAACATCAACTTTTGAGGGATCGATTTTTAAACATCCATTAGAAACAACAAAACCAAGATAAACCAATTCATTCTTCTTGAACTCACACTTATCCAAATTGATTACCAATTTCTCCTCATCAAGTTTCTTCAACACTTGATCCAAGTGCTTTATGTGTTCCTCCTTTGACCTGCTAAAAATAAGAATGTCATCAAGATAAATAATTACAAATTTCCCAATAAATTCAACCAAGACCTCATTCATGAGGCACATGAAAGTGCTAGGTGCATTTGTGAGACCAAAAGGCATCACCATCCATTCATACAAACCTTCATTAGTCTTAAAGGTTGTCTTCCATTCATCACCAGGTCTGATCCTAATTTGATGATACCCTGATTTCAAGTCAATCTTGGAAAATAAGCAAGCCCCTCCAAGGTATTCCGTCAAGTCTTCAATTCTAGGCATGGGAAACCAGTATCTTATAGTGATCTTGTTGATGGCCATAGAATCAGTGCACATCCTCCACTTACCATCCTTTTTAGGTGCCAAAATAGTAGGCACAACACATGGAATAATACTCTTCCTTATGAACCCTTTCTCTAAGAGCTCTTGGATCTATTTTGCAATCTCGTCATTTTGAGTAGGGGTCATCTTATATGCAGCCTTGTTGGGAAGTGTACTACCAAGGATAAGATCTATTTGATGACTAATATCCCTAATAGGAGGTAAGGCATGTGGAATATGACTTGGTACTATACCCTTATACCTATCCAACATCATCTGAACCTCTCTAGGAATCTGCTCCTGCACATCGGTTTTCTACTTGGTTTCACTTCTAGGTTGCATCACTAAGGTATACCCATGAGTTCCTTCTTGTTTCAACACATCTAAGAACTCCTTCCCACTAAGTAGCATGACACTTGACCCAACAATATTCTCCTTCCCATCCAGGTAAGGGATCCATCCTAAATTGCCTACCATTCTTGGTTATTACATAGACATTCTTATCCCCATCATGTTGGGATTTAACATCAAACTACCAAGGGTGGCCAAACAATAGATGACATGCATCCATAGGAAGTATATCACATATAATCCTATCCTTGTAGTCTCCCATCTCAAATTCTACCCATGCTTGTTCATCAACCACAACATGTTGTCCCTTATTTAGCCAAGATACCCTATAAGGACTAGTATAAGGTAGTCTTGTTAATTTCAGTTTCTCCACCATTTCTAAAGAAACAATATTTTCAGTAGAACCAGAATCAACAATCACCTTGCAGACCTTACCATATGACTTACATGTAGTTTTGAAAACTCTCATCCTTTGAGGAGGATCCTTATGTTGAGGTACCTTCAAAAGTGTTCTTCTTAACATTAGGCTCTCTCCATCCAAGGTAGGATCTGCATTACCCATAGGTAAATTCACACTTTGATGGTCATCCTATTGAACAAGTTGGTTCCTCCTTTCTCCCCCATGTGAGCTTGAATCTTTCTTCGGGAACCTACTCATGGTGTGACCAACTTGGTTACAATTGTAGCACTTACGAGTGAACACTGTTAGGATTCCCACAGATACTGAGAGGGGGGGTGAATCAATATCTGACTGGTTAATAGATTTTCTTAATTTAAAACATGTAGAGCATATCAATATTGTATACCGATAAACAAGAAATAATGCAATAAACAGAGATAACAACAACCACATGAAAAACACACCATAACACAATAGTTTAACGAGGAAACCCAGTGTGGGAAAAACCTTAGTGGGATTTGTGACCCACAATATTCACTTACTAGCCAATAAGAGAATATTACTACTACAAGAGGGGCCTGCACATGTAGGAAGGCCAAGTGCCTAGAGCTCACTGCTCAATTACAAAATGGGAAGTCTCACTAACCTACAAAATGGATTATATAAATCCAATGTCTTGTATTACTTCAAAATAGCATCTACTATGCCAGATCCAGTACTGGTTTATAGCTCTTCTTCATACATAAACCCTTAACCTATAGTTCGCATAATAGGTCTGCCTTATTTCGCCTATATATTTTCTTCCTTCTATTTCTAAATGTTCTACAATGATCTCTTATATATAAGAGTCATTTTAAAACTTGCCAAGTCGGCTTACAATGAATTTACAATAATAAACAAAATATATTACAAACAAAATTCCTGTCGGCTTCTGTGCCAGTATGCTTCCTTTTACTGTCGGTGGTCTCTATGCTGGTGTAGAGTTTGTCTTTGCTAGTGCTGGTGAATTGTCTTTGCCGGTGTCATAAGATTGTAAGGTTGCCATCAATGACAAAACCTTCAATAACCTATAATGTCTCATTGGAGTGTGCATTTTCCAACAAACACCCCAGGTCCTCTTCTTTGTCCACCATACCTACCTCTCCCATTAGGTCTCCTACCACCTCTATAGCCTCCACCCCTAATTTTTGACTCCCCACTTGTTTCTTCCTGATTTGATTCACCATAATTTCTTGATGCATTTCTTCCTCCAAAACTTCCTCTACCCCTAAAGTTTCTTCCTCCTCTACCTTTTCTATTTTTCTCAACTTTCCTTCTTATCCTCTCTTTGACCCTCAAAGCCATCTGAAAGCATTTGTGTACTATCTCAAGTGCCATAATACTAATTTCATCTTGTATGTTTTCTCTTAAGCCATTAAGATATCTAGCAACTTTCTCTGCCTCATCTTCTTGCTTCCTAGATTAGAGACTTAACTTGTGGAACTCCTTTGTGTATGCACTCACATCTACTTCCCTTTGTCTGAGGTTCTGCAATCTTTTGAACATCTGCACTTCGTAGTCAAGGGGCATGAATTGTATTTTGATTATGCTCTTAATCCTCTCCCATGAAGTTATCTTCCTCTTGCCAACATTCACTCTTTCCTCTTGCAAGCAACTCCACCAAACCAAGGCTGGCCCTTTTAGTTTTGACTCAGCCAACTTAACCCTTTTATCATTAGGGGTCTCCTTATAATCAAAGTGATTATGAAGTGACTCTATGCAATCAAATAAATCCTCGACATTCATGCTCCCACCATAGACTGGTAATCCTTCTATGTTATCTCTACTCATTGATTTAAGGGCATCTAAAAATGCCTTCTAGTCTACAGGTATCTCTATTATCTTGTTAGTACTTTCTCCTTCATCACCATCATCCCCTTCTTCCTCAGAGACAGACTCCCATTCCTTGTCCTTCCCATTAGTCTTCTTTGTCTCCTTCAACTTTTTTGCTAACATTTCCTCTACCATCTTCTTGATGGCTTCTTGACTCATTGTCTTGGGAGTCATTGTACTAGCCTCAATTTATATCTCTTCCTCTAACATACACTGCTCTTAGCACCAAATATTGGCTTTGATACCAATATTATGTAAAGGGTTTGGTGATCTGCTCAATCTCCTTGGTTTTTTCTCTCTTTAATGGCCTTGTTAGGCACCATCCAATGGTCCTATTCATCTAACCTTCCCAAGGCTAGTTTTAACTTTCCCTTAGACCCTTCTCAAAGGTCTATTTACCTAGGCAACTCACAATTCTTGCAAGCAGTACCCTACCTCCTTTTATAAGCCTTTTACCCTAAGGTTCTCTAAGCAACCCCAAACCCTTGCCAAATAGGATACTTACCAAAACATATTAGGAAATATGTGTGGGTGTGTTCTCAGGTTTAGATTTGAAAACATAAGTCAACTTGACCCTTTGGGTCAGTCCTCCAAGTCTCACAAGGTGGTTTGCACATACAAGGCCTATTAGGCAACCTAGTAGAATTAACTCTCCTAATTGACCTTTTGGAATCTATCTCTGTGAACTCTTGAACAACCCCCACAAATAATCATATATTTGGACACCCATTTGGACCCTCCAAGATATATTGCAAAATGGGATCTAGGTTTTGACTTTTATCGGGTCAACCCACCTAGGGCCAATTACGCCTATTAGGTCTACCAATTGGAGAATTGGACAAAACACTTCATGAGTCAAAATATAACTTGAAGGAGGATTTGGTCCAAGGTCTTTACATCATCAAGGGTTCCCAAGGTGCCAAATTTTCACACCCACACATCTTCTGGTCACCACTATCTTCACTTTATTCCCTCAATAGGCTTGCCACATCCCTTATGGAAAGCCTAGGGCATCATGATAAGAATAGAGATTCTTCTCCAAACTTCACAGGACCTACCAAATCATCTATGGTATAACCAATTCTAACATTCCACAAAGGCTTAACAGGGTCCCATGGTGGAATGTTAGAATTTGACCCTAATTGCATCCAAACCCTGATTTTAAGGGTTTGTCAGATTCGTTAGACTTCCAAGTGATGGATCTCCTGTTCTATTACACTTAAATATTTCAAACCAAAGCCAAAGTGAATTTAATTCACTGTCCTATCCCACCATGAACACTAATCAGTGATGCCAATCTGTACCTAGTTGTACAAGTGTAGAAAACAATCAATTTGTAGGAAAGACACAAAAATGCAATAAAAGCAAAATCTCCAAATTGTTTAAGAATATCCCAAAAAAATTACATTCTCTGTCGGTTTCAGAGGTCTTAAACATTCCTTGGAACCTCTTAAACTAATTCCAATGATCATGCATAACCAACTAACTGGTGGAAGCAATAGTTTGGAAAAATTGTCAAAGTTGCACTTAGCAACTTTTTAGCAACAATGACAAAGTGGACACATTTGTGACTCCATGTAGCTTGAATCATCGCAAAACAACCTAAGAGACCCTAAAACACCAAAAATAACCAATATTGTATCCTTGGAAGGCCTTTGACCAAGTTTGACCTTGCTGGAGCCAAAAGGGCTTATTACAACATAGATGACCTCATAGAAACTGTAACTCAACATAAGTAAAGGGCCTTCAAGGCCTTATTAAAAACACATTCAAAACATCCCAAAAAAACATGAAAAGATTAAAGAGATTGATCTTTGGGCCCCTGTACTACAAAGGTGACTTGGAGAGAATTTGTGTAGGCGGGTGGCATCTCTTTGCTCTAACATGGAGGCCACATTTTTGGTCATTACTACTCAACAACAGTCGGCCTTTTTGGGGAGGATTTATATGAAAATAATTAAAGCCCTCCTCAAGTTTTAGGAAGATACATTTGTGGAAATCATGTTGACCTTTTTGGGTGAAAATTTCATGCATTTTGAGCATAGGTGCCAAATGAATGTTGGTATTGTGTCAATGGTGACCGCATGGGATCTGGAATTGGGTCATGGTGAGTAGGAGATCAAATGGATCATGAACAGATGTGTTCATGAAGACTAGACTTATAGGTTGAGCTCAATTTTGGAGTGGGCAATTCTAGGTGCAAGATTTGACACTTGTGAAGGGATTGAAGGTGATGATAAGAATTTGTGAGATCTTGTACCCTATATGTGTTGGGCTATTGGAGAGAAGAATGACAAACAATGTACACAAGCTACGATTGGGTGGGACACCTTAAGTTTTTTTAAAAGAAAAGGAGATGGAGAGGAGGAGTAATTTTCTGGGTGCAAAGAAGAACTTGGGCAAAATAGGGATGCAAAAGTGGGCATTGACTGCGATGGTGGCAAATGGTGGAAAGTCTAGGCATTCTGTGAGTGTAGGCTCCTTTGGGTGTACTGGATAGGGTTTATTTTAAATATGCCTTGGTGTTTTTATAGTTTGTACTATATCATGTAATTCATAGACATGTTTCTATGTTTTCTTGTAAATTTTGAGCGTGGGGATGGATTTTTTTATAAGGGTTTTCCCTTGTTTGTTAACACTTATATTTGATGTGGGGGTCTGTAAATTCGGTTTTGTCAAGGGGTTTCAAAATTTTACAAATGATGTAATAAGAAGGTCGTTTGGAGTAGAGGTAAACCTTAGTAAATGGTGGCTTGGTTTCTCGTATAGGCAATTTTGATCTGAACAATGTAATATCTTTTTATACTATTAATAAAATCAAAATTAAATAATATAAACAAGAAAGTGAAAACATATATTTTTTAATGATTAAATTAAAAATATTTAAATTTATAATTATATGTTATAAAATTATATTGTATATATTAAAATGATTGAAAAGGAAATTATGATTTTCAAAAAGTATTTATTAAAAAAAGAATGATTTAAAAAAAATTAATGCAAAATTATAATTATAAAAGATACATAGTACAGTACCCCTACCTTGTTTAGACCCTTTTGACCTTGTTGACTAAGGTTGACTTTTTAGTGGCTTATGTGGATGGTAGATTTATTGTGATTGTGATGTTTTATTTCATTATGATGCTATAGAGTGCGATTTGGTGAATATGATTATACATTATTGCTTATTGATGAGTAGTTGTAAACTCTTCTTATAAATCAAATTTTATAAATGATGAAATGTTAAGTTTATTTATGTGTTACTAATGATGAACTAACACATTTGCTTCATGTGCGAGTTATTGTATGTATATGTCGTCATGTTGTGTGGAAGTGTATGGGGTGTGAGGAGATGATTTCTCATCACTCATTTCAGTGAGACACAGAAAGTCATGATTCTCCTTCATCGATGTGTTTACCGTGTTTGTGTATATATATGTATGCGTGGTTCAGTGATGCAAGAAATTGCAGGTACAAGGTATCGACTCCACCTAGATCCACAAGTCTAAGCGTACCTAATTAACCCAATGGAAGTGGAGGAGATGGTTCTAAGGCCCTAGTATCATCCCTAGCCTTGCTCATTTGTGACTGTCATCAGTCTTGTGTGTACTTCGTCGAATCACCAAGTAGGGTACTTTTCCAACGTTGGTATGTGGGTCATGTCCTTATTTTGTTCAAGTTGAGTGCTGAGTGTTATGTGTTTTGTGTATTTAATTGTTCTCTTCTTGTGTTATTTAAAGTAATTATTGAATTATTAGTGAAAAGTAAATTATGTTTTGAGTAATTGTTGTAAAAAAATAAGAGAAAGAAAGTTGATTTTTAGTTATTAGTTATTAAATTATTTATTGGCTTTGGTGTTTTTAAAAGAACAATAGAATATTTTTAAATATAGTCATGTAAATGTTTTGAATAAAATAAAAATTAGATTTCTATTTTTGGGTTAAAAAGTGAATTTATACCCTAAGTTAGATTTTTTAGGGAAAATGGCTTTATAATTTGGAAATTTTTGTAAAAAGATAAATTCTTCTCATGTTGGAGAAAATTTTTCCTCTCTGCTAGTTATGGGGGTTTGGTGTGAACTCTCACATTTTGGGGAGGATTGGGAGCTCTTCCTCAAATTTCCTGCAGGAAAGCTTTTGCAGGTTGGCTGCTTGATTCTATTGCTTGTTCTTCTTTTTAAAATTATCTATGATTGTGTGATTGTCTATTCCTTTCTTTGCCTAGCTTGATTATGAATTTAGTAAATTGGAGAAGTTGATTCCTTCCCTTTTTGGGTGAAATGGGTTCTTGGGGTTTTGAGTTTTTGTTTCAATTTTCCTATTTGGGAAGAAGATTTGGACTGTGAAATATCTTCATAATTTTGTTGTTGAATCTTCAATTTAGGCAGTAAAATTATTTTTATGAGTGTTTTTTACAATAAAATTGTTGGCAAATGTCCATACCCTGTTTCTGGGAGGACTAGTTTTTTTATCTGTAACTAGAAGCTTCATTTTGTAATTTAATAATGAAATTTTGTTTTAAAAAAAATATATATATATATATATAATATATCGAATTTGATAGAGGGAAATTTGAATTTTTTTTATAAAAAATAAAATAAAATAAAAAGTAGACAGGGGGGGGATGGAACCCAAACCCCATGGTTGTGGGGAGAGGGCACCATAGTCATGGTACCTCTCAACCCACGTCTGTGGTGTCCCCTCACTATAGTCGTGGGCGTGGGGAGGCGAACCCCTTCCACCATGCTATGAAATGGGGGGTAAACCCTCCTAGCACAACATATATGTTGTTCGATATTTTTTTTAAATTCGTTGTTAATAATAAAACATGTAGATAATGCGTACATTATGATTTAAATTAAATACAATTTATTAATTTATATGTGTGTGTGTGTATTTTTTGTAATTTTAGTTTGAATATGGTGTTTAGAGGAATCTTGGTTTGCAAAAGGAATATATTTGATTCAAATAATGATTTTAGTTCTCCAATGTATTTAATTGTTATTTTCATTATTTGAAATTTGAATGCAAATGAGATTTTGTTTATAGCCAAATTGGCTTTAATAGGAAAATAGTTATGTTTGTTTAAATGATGGCTTATTTAGCTTGTGAGTTGCTTTTATTCTTATGAAGGATGTATGGTTTTTTTAAATCAAGTATTGTTCCAGTTTATTTGGGCATGTGTTTACTTAGACCATCCTTATGTGTTATACCCTATTGTGGATTTTCTTAAGTGAAGAGTCAGTTATTGAAAGAAGCTTCAATTAGATAATGTTATCTTTTAATAATGTTTTGAGTATTCATTATGATTACTTAACAAGGATGTGTTTAGAGTGCAAGTAGTACTTGTTGAGTATGTACTTTGATTGATGAGTTTTGGTGTTGATTTGATAGTCATTTTCATGTCGTGATGGCATGTTGTTGAATGTGAGTCTACCTTGCAAGTTGATTTAGTTAAGTTTTGATTGTGGTCGTACTTGCTTCATTTCGGTTTTGTTCTTGTCTTGTGAATATACCATTTGTTCATTTCAGACCTCCAGTGGTTTAACCTTGGTAGAAGGTTTGAATAATCAAGTTGTTCTTCAGTTGTTGTTTTTTAACTCCTTGAGATAGTTGGATTTTGTGTTTTGCCTTGGGGTTCTTTGGAGGTTGTGTAGTGTCATAAGGAAGAGTGGATTCTAAGTGGGGGTCAGGACCAAAAGTGGTTGCCAGGATAACCCCTTGGAATTTGTGTAATAAGTGATAACTTAATTAATAAATTGGGTTTGGGTTTCAAATATTAATTAAGATTAATTGTGCCCCGCTCATGGTTGAGTGCTAGTATAGACTCAACATGGAGTGGGAAGGCCTGAAATGGCAAACCAACTACCTTGTCTTCATGAAAGGATTGTTGGGTTTGCATGAGTCATGGATGAGGGTCGAGGGTTTAGGAGAGGCTGCCAGGATAACCCAGGATGGGGGTCAAGGCCTATGGAAGCCTACCAGGATAACCCATACCAACTATGCAATGACACTCTTCCCTTATGTTCACTAGTGTGTAGTCATGTGTTGGCTTTACTTCGAGTACTCTTATGAGAGCCATATTTGTATGCTTATGTCTTGTGTGAGTACCTGATATACATGTTATACCATGTGATACTTTGTTATGGCTTTCTTGAGGGCCTTAGTACTATCTCCTAGCACGAAGGGGTGGCCCCTTTTTTGGCCACATAGTCAGGTGGTAGTGCCACTTTCCATTGGGTATTTGTTCATGCCTTCTTGTGATGGATTATCTTTGTAGGTGCTCCAGATGTTTCTTTTGGATTCATTTCATTCCATTGTACCAATTGGATCCTCTTTGTTTTCTTGGATCATATTTGTATCTCTTGGACCCTCATGTGGTCGGTTGTATCATATGCTATATTTATGCCTTTGTGACAATTGTAATTTGATGTAATCATTATGTAATTTTTATGCAACTTGATGTATACGTGCAATTGTAATACTAAGTTTTCCTTGCAATGTAAAAGATTATATTGTGATGTAAGTTAGATGTTAGGAATTCTATCTTTAATTAAATCAGTGTTGTAATGTAATTGAATGTGTTAACATGAATGAAGTATAGTAATGTTATTGTTTTCTCGTTGAAAGTATAAACAATCATTGATTTGTATAATTAATTTCTTAATGGTTAAATGTATATCTTAAAAGGATTAATTGACCTTAAGTAAAGATTAGATTAATTAAGTATTTCACATTGGGAAACCCTTTAGGAGTTTGTGTTTAGTCTTCCGCATGTGCAACTTTAATTTCTATGTTTATCTTTTACGTTAATGTGTTCTAATTATTTAAAAAAAAATATGTTGCACACTTTTCTAGTGTTTGTAGTTGTTACCTTTAGGGTTTCTTGGTAGGACATTACACACACACATATATATCTACATAGAGATAGAGAGAGAGAGAGAGAGAGAGAGAGAGAGAGAGAGAGAGAGAGAGAGAGAGAGAGAGAGAGAGAGAGAGAGAGAGAGAGAGAGAGAGAGAGAGAGAGAGAGAGAGAGAGAGAGAGAGAGAGAGAGAGAGAGAGATTACTTTATTTACAAGATTAAGAATAAAAAATTAAAAAATATTTAAAATAGACATTTATTTTTTAAATATAAATAAATCTAAAAAAACCTCTCAAAACTATCCTTACTATAAATTTTCTTCTATAACATCAAATATTTTCATTCAGTCATATTGTAGATAAAATAATTTCTAATTTAAAAATATAAATCTCAACTTTATAAAAATCAAGTAAAAAATAATAACTAGTTTTGATTGGTGCAACAAATCGATTAGTTAGGGTTAAGTAAATGCAATAGTATTGCCTACGACAAGTACTAATAAGATAAAGACTAAAATTTAATTTAAAACTAACTTTCAATTCTACTTTATTTCTTTGTGCATACAAATCATTTCAAATTAGAATTTTTAAATGATTATTAAATTAAATATATCAAATACCAAATAGATATAATCAAATGAAATTGTTTTTAAATAAAATTCTAAGATTTAAGATAAGTAAATTTTTGTGAATTTTTTGTTTCTTTTCCATCTATAACAAGTGTTGCATAGTGGCTAGTATCGTATGTTTAGATTTGTAATAGTAATTGAGTATGCTATTTAGCAAACAATTAGCAAATAAAAGAGATTAATAATTTTGTAACTGTAACTTTAATTGAATCCTAACCCTAATTAATTTATAATCTTATTTGAATCCTAACTATAATACTAATTGAATGTTAATTATAAATTTAATTCAATCGTAAATTTAATGCATAATAATCCCTAACCTAAATTGAACACTAATCTTAACCCTTACCCTAACCCTACTTTAACTCTAATAAAAGTCTTCTCTAATTCCAATTACAACTCTAATCTTAATTGAATTGCATTCCCAACCTCTTTGAATCCTAACCATAATTTAACCCTAACCCTAAATCAAAAGTTTTACCTATAAGTCTAATTGATCCTTAACCCTAACTCTAATTTAACTTTATACCTAACCCTTACCCTAATTAAATCCTTACCCTAATCATGTTTGAACTATAACCATAATTTAATCCAAACTCAAAATTTTCCTTTATAACTTTAATTAAACACTAATTGGGAGTGCACCAAGATGGTGGACAGAAAAGTGGTCACATGCAAAAAAAAAAAAAGAAATTTTTCATAACCTGTGCGTGTTCTAAAAATTAAAAAATGTGATAGGCTTGGTAACACCAAGCCTAGTAAAAAATAATTAAAAAAAGAAAAAAGTTCCTCAAAACCCATACAGGTTTTGAGGAACATTATATGTTATAATAAAAAATCAAAAGTTCCTCAAAACCCGTACGAGTTTTGAGGAAAATTATATTTTTTTGAAACCCGTGGAACAATAGCATAAGGAAGCAAAAAAAGCATAGAACCTGCACAAGTTTAGTATAATTTTGGATTTTTCCAGTATTAAGAGCAATTTTCAACAATGGTACCCTGTCGAACAGGTAAGATTTGATTGATTTGATTATTTTGTTTGCATTTTAATTGAAGTAGGGTATTTTAATTGATTTAAGTTTTGTTTTTATTAATTTGATGTAAGATTCTACAAGCAATCCCCAAAAATGAAATAGACAACAAAGACCTCCTCCTGCACAAGAAACACAAGCAAACCGTATAAACATTGCACATGAGCAACAAGAAAACCCTCAAGACGTTGCTCCACAACTACATAATCCTCAAAATACCGCTCTTTAACAACCACTGCCACCCTTAAACCCTTCACATCCTTCATTAGATCGTGTAGATGCCCACACAAGTGGATCTCATCAATCTCTTTACACAAAATAGTACCAAATTTCTATATTGGTGAATAGGTTGAGGTCCTCTAGTCTTGAGCACCACTCAATCTTCGCCACAATGCTAGAAACAATGGCCAATAGTGCAAATAAGGTATCTATAGAGGTTACGAAATGGGGTTCATGGAGGGATAGATGTCAAAAATTTTACACAGATGGGTTGTCACATGATCAAGTGAAAAAGGGGCATACTTAAAGCTGACATATGTGCTCTTTTCACCAATCCTATTACTAGTAACAACCTAGAACTAAATAGGACTCAATTTCTTATTGTAGTGTTGTAAATTGTACACCCTTGCTAGGGTGGTACAATTTCACACTTAGGTTAGCACCCACCTTAGTGTGTCTTCCATCTTGCATTTCTTATTTCCCTTTAAGCATTTAATTAAATCTAAAGTCATATTTCATCACTCCCCACATCATAAAATTAGGCCCTTTAGCCTAAGTGTGCCCCTTTTTATTTTATTCTTCCAATAAACCATTTAATCATAAACCCTAATTATGTCATATTTCAACCTTTAAGGCCTAATTTCGCATATCAAAACACCTCAAAATCAGTTGTAACTTTGGGATTCCCTCTAATATCGTCATATCTAATGACCCTAAAAACTTGGTGAAAATTTGGCTGGACGATGGTGGGAATGCACATGGTCCTCGACTTTTTTCTTGAAATTTCAAGAGCACAATTCTATGATATTATAATGCTTAACCCCAAAATATTGGAGGGAAATTCAATTCCTAGGTCATCCTAAAGGCGAAATTAAGTCAAAATTAAGATCTAGGGTTTCATACATAAATTCTCTCTTTCTTCATTTAAAGAGGACTAGGAGCCAAGATCTATCTAATCTAAGGGAGTTTTCAACAAAGCAAGCATAAGAAGCCTTGTATGTAGTGAAAGAGAAGACTATGTGGAGTCTTCAACAACATTCAACAACATTCAATAAAATTTCATCAAGCATTCATCATCAATTAGGAGCCTTGAAGACATTGAAGAGTAATAGGAGATCTAGTGGCAATATCTCTCCCTTGGGGATTGGTATGATTTCATGTTAGTTTCATGTCTTTGTATGAGCTTCTTTATATCAATTTTCATATTTACATTCATGCTTTAGATCACTTTGCATAATTGATTTAGAGCATTTACTTTGTCAATTACAAGCAATTAGGGTTTACTCTTTAGGGTTGCTCTAGATTGTTTACTTTCTTTTTTAGGATTTTGCATACACACAAGGTTCTAGCACACACATTTTTCAGTATATTATTGACTATTTGTAGAGGTGGAAATCACCAACATAGGGTTTTGAGTAAGGAAAATACCTATATAGCCACCCAAACCTTCCCTTCTCAATTGCAGGTGCAGAAACAAGCATTCAGAGGCAGTTTCAAATCCGGAAAAGACATCATAACCACTCAGAAGTGCAGAAACTTGTCTAGGATAGGGGCATGGTACCTTGGTCCCTCCATTTTGCAGTCAAATTTGATAGGTTATAGACTTAGGACCTCTAGCTTGTAGTGTCTCAATTGCAGCCTCCTATCTGCAAAAATAGGATAGTGGCGTGGTACCCTGGTCCAGGTCAGTTTTGTTCAATTTGTAGCATCAGGTACACATCCAAAATCCTCCCACTTTCATTCTTTTAGTATCTCAGTTTCAGATCTGCAAGTTTGTTCAATGTCAAGTTCATTTATGCTTCATTGTTTATCACCTAGCCTAGTTGATCATTCAAACCCTAGTTTTTCTCATCATTTGCAACAAGAGGAATATAAACCCTAAGAAATATTCCTTGTCTCTCTCTTTCTCACAAGAGGTAGCCAAAGTGATCTATCTCCCTAGGCTCTTTTGTATTCCAAATGTGTTGGCAAAAGTGGGATTAGGTCCTAGTCACCCGATCTCGTTTTCCCACCTCCACATTTTGGTGAACCCAACGTGAATCCAACCTTCTTTAATTCTGATTTATGTTATCATATCTGAGTGTTTTTTCTATTTCAAATTTAAATTTACATTTACAAGTTTCAATTTCTTACAAATTTCAAAAAATTTAGCGGTTAATTTTGTTAAAACCCTAATTTTTCAATTCAAAATTGAACTTGTGTGTAGCTTAATTTCGATCATTAATTTCAGATCTGATTTAGGAACTCATTTCACTTATAAATTTAATTTTCTAAATCAACATTTAGAGTGCTTTCATTGGTTAAAATTGAACATTTCTTTCTAGTTTGCATATGTTATCATTTGAAAGTGGAAACTTTTTCTCGTGATGCATTCATTTCATAAATGTGATAATGGGTTAGCTTCCCTTGTTTCAATTTTTCCTCTCTTCAACAACCTTCTCCTATCTATGAAAACATTTTAGTGCCTAAAAGGGTCCCTACGAATCCCTTCAAAGCTCTCCTATGCTCTAAGGATGAATATTTGAAGAGTGATCTTGAAATTTCTCCTAAAATGTGCCTTTCCCATCTAACTATCTTAGAGGAAGAAGATGATATCATAAACACCTTTGTTAATGTTACTTTACCTTCCTTACATGATGCCTCTCTAAGTGAAAATTTATTGATGGACATTGACTTATCTTCTCCTAAATTTGGTCTTACCAATCGGGGCATGTTAGTAAACAATAGGTAATGAACACTTCTTCCAAACATCCCCTTCCTAAGCATGAATATTTGGAGAAAGATGTTCATCTCCTTCCTAAAAAATACTCCCCTCATGAGGTTAATTTTGTGCAAGAAGATGGCATTATCCTTAATTTTCCTAGTGATGGAATCTCCTATTTTAACTTCAACAAAATTTCCACTAGAGATGATGCATTAATGAGAAATGTTTTCCCTTCTCCTAAAGTTTGTCTTACCCCTAAAGATGCCTTAGAAAAAGAAGATGAAATCATAATAAATTTCCTTAATTATCTCTCCCCTAAAGAGGCTATTGAGGATATTTTGAGGAAAGAGGATGATTTAAATACATGTAGTGATTCTCTCCTTCCTAACGATGAATAATTAATGAACAATGTTATCCCTTCTCCCAAAATTGGCAATAGAAATAAGGACATCTTTGTGCACGGTATTCCTTTCAATGACCTCCCTATTTGGGATGAACTATTAAAAGAAGGTGTTTATTACTGTCTACCCCATGAGAGGATGAAATCATAATTGATAACTCCCTTAATAGCATCTCACCTTCCATGAATCTCAATCATTCTCCCTCTAAAGGTAAAGAATCTCTCTCTCCTCAACTTCGTTCTACTCATAAGGATACCCTAGTTCAAGATAAGATGGTTAACATCTTTTTCAAAGATCTCCCTCTCAAAGGTGAGACTTCAAAGATTAATGTTGATCCTTTTCCTAGAGATTTTATTCCCCATGTAGATCCTTTGGTTATAGAGGATGATATGACCTTTCCTACTTTTCCTCCTAAAACATCAATACCTACTTCTATTCTCCTTCCTAAAATTGATCTTATCCATGATAACATTTTAGTGCAAGAAGAGACTATCAACAATTATTCCAACAATATTGTTCATTATTCTTCTAAGGACACCTTTGATATTCCTAAACCATCCTCAATCAATTTGATACATGTGAATGAAACACCTAATAAACCCCTCTTCACAATTCAAAGTGCTTTTCCTTCTCAAAATTCTCAATGTAAGCCTATCTTAGTGGTTCAAGGTGGTTATGATAATGATTCTTTTTGCACTCCTAAGAAACCTATTATTACTGTGCAAGGAGGTTATCCTACTAAGAGCCCTTATGAGTATGCTAAGAAAATCACTGGAGAGAGTTATCATACGGTTGCTTATACCTACAACACAAGAAAAAATAGGCAACCTAGCTCTCCTCCGATTATCCCAACTTCACTTTCTCCCTCTCAACCTATTCTTCCACAAGCACCTCGTATATCAAATCTTAGCAAGGAGTACGATCTCATTGAACAACTAAAGGCAAATCCTACTAAGATTTCTATTTGGGATTTGGTTCAAACTTCACTTGCTTATCATGGGATGTTACAAGACGCTTTGAGAAATTTAGATGTCCCACCTATAGTGACACCTAATAACATGATTGCCTTGATTGATCCTATGAACAAATCCAAAGCTCAAATTGTATTCACACAAGATGCGTTACCTTCTCTTGAAATCCAAAATTAATATGATCCTCTTATGATTGTGGTTATTATCCATGATAGTGCTATAAGACGAACCCTTGTGGACAATGGATCTGGCCTTAATGTTTATGGTGTGGGATTATTGGATAAGATTAATGTGGATCATTCTCTCATTAAACCTTCTTCTTTTACTATTCAAGACTTTGATAATGTTTCTAAAAAATGTCTAGGTGTCATAACCTTGCTTGTTAAGGTAGGTCCTGTTGTGTTACCTAAACCTATTCATGTTATGCCTAGTAATTTCACATATAACCTTCTATTAGGGAGACCTTGGATTCACAACATGCAAGATATCCCCTCAACTTTGCATAGGCAAGTCAAGTTCATTTATAACAATACAAGATATACCTTATTAGATGATACCAAACTTCAAGAACAATCAAAATCTAGATCTTCTTGTTCAACTGCTTCCCATTCTTCTTCCAATCCTTCTACTTCTTCAAATACATCTACTTCTTTTAATCATGTTGTTCCTTCTAGTAATCTTGATTCTCCTACTCAATTGGAATCTCCTCCCAAGTATATCTTTTCTCTCAAAGAAGTGCTTGCAAATGATAATTGGGGATCTCTAGACTTTACCCCTACTTTAATAGGAGAATATAGGGTACCTTGGAAAGGATATAATATTGAGAAGGATAAATTTAAGGAGGAACCTAAAGAGAAACCCACTTTGTCTAAACAACTAAGTAACCATTTTGTGGCTACTTCTAATTCCAATTATTCTTCAAATCCTTCCTCTAATAGCACTAAGACCTGTGGGGCATCACCATTTGTTTCTGATTTGGCATCCCGTTATGGTCCTGGTTTTCACATTTTAGCTAAGAGTGGCTATGATGGAAATGGTTGTGGTGAAAATGAACAAGGATATAAAGTTCCTTTAGAACATAACACACATGAAGCTTCATTTGGACTTGGATATAATCCTTCTAAGACCACCAAATCATCTAATAGACCATCTCTCAATGTGATGGCCTCACCTCAATTAAATCATCTCCTACTTCTTTCAACATTCATACCCCTCATAAGTAAATATTGGTGATGAACAAATCTTTTTATGAATCTCCTCAAGAGATTTCTAACCCTACTTATTAGACTTTATCTTCTACTCATTCTTGATGGCATGATGAAAGAATAAGTATTCAGTCAACTACTGAGGGGGGGGGGGTGAATTAGTAGATAGAAAAACTAATAATAACTCCACCAATCTCAGAATCAATCTCTCAAAGTAAACTTAGAACTATCAATGTCAAGATAAAAACTCACAAGATAAACTGGTTGACTGTTACAACAAATTAACAATAAACAACTTCAAACTCATAAACATCCAAAATACTATTTCATATGTCAACAAACTTCATTTCTCAATGCTTTAGGTTATCATGACTTATCAAAGTAGTTAAGTAAATCAACCATAACAACATAACCAAAAAAACATTCACCACTTGACACAAATATTTTTGATGTGGAGACCCAAATGGGAAAAACCACGGTGAGATGAGACTCACAAGATAACTATCTGAACTCTTTTGAAGTTCGCCTTGTTAGGAGCCTAGCCTATTAAAGCTTTACAAAAAATCATGTTAAGAACAGATCCTGTTAAGGACCACCCGGTTAAGGGATTGACTACAATGCCTTGTTAGAAGCAATACCTTGTAACCTCAGTAAAGGATTTGAAAATCCAAGCTAATGGATCACCTCGTTAGAGGATTTGAATAGTACCAAGCTTGTTAGAGAGTACCTAGTTACGAGATTTCAATTTTTCTATAATTGTTAGAAACCAATAGGAGTTTGTTGATCTGTCTGAATAGTACTACACTTGCTTGATCAGATCCTTTTCATGCTCCTATCTGCCTTTACTCAAATTGCAGATACATCATCTAGTTCAGCAACCACACACTCAAATGATCTTTGACAACTCTTTGCCAACTTTGAAGCTAAACAACTCATTGACCTTATAAACAAATCAATTAGGTCAGTAACACAACAAAAACCTAATTATCATAAAGATTACAAACAATTTGGTTCAAGTATGACCATTAGATTACATAGAAATCTTTGTACATCAATCAAGAAAACCTTGATCACTCCTTGATCACCACTTAATCAAACTTAGTAACTCATCACGTGCTTTGTATTATATGCAATATACTTGCTCATTCCCTAGACAAAAATCATTACATCAACTCGCCAAAATCACTTGAAATTGTCTTCATACAATAATCATATGTGTCATAATCATTGCTACTCATCATCAGATTGTAAACCAATATAACCAATTCACCAAACTTAATCGGTTAGGTTTTATCAAAAACAACAAGTAGGGTTTACCGGTTACCGGTTCACTCCACAAATTCATCCTACCGGTTATAGTTTCCTTCACTAGCTCATCCTACCAGTTACAAAACAATATTACAACAATACCATTACCAATTAACTGACATCAATGACAACATAACATATCATTAATGCAATCTTCATGTAAATGCCAACAATCTCCCCCTTTGGCATTGACAACAATGCAAATATCAATACCATTGATTGCTACTATGATTGTGAATAGGAATCCTAGTTTACATTACCAAGTATTCACCATGCTCTTCATGTCTTTAGCTTGTTACTCGTTCTTCTCTCCATAATCACATAATTCTTCTCCCCCTTTGACAATAATGCCAAATTGAAAGTAAAAAATGTAATGTCTAATTTTACTGTGCAGCATCAACAACTTGCAACTTGATGCTCCTCCTATGGAATAACTCCACTTATACATCAATCCTTCTATTAAATTATGCAAGTAGCCCCAGGACTGATGTTATCTACATCATGCTTAACTAACCTCATGAAGGGGTACAACCCCTAGCTGACTTCTAAGATACACAAAAGTTGTCTTAGACAGAGGTTTAGTAAAGATATCTACAAGCTGCTCCTTGGTAGAAACATGCTCCAAGATCACATCTTTACTCTACTCTTTTTCCCTTAAGAAATGATACTTCAATTCAAAATGCTTGGTTCATACGTGCAAAACAGGGTTCTTGGAAATATTTATGGCTCTTGTATTATCACATAAGATCTTTATAGGTTCTGAAATCTTCATCTTAAAACATTCCAAAATGTGCCTCATCCAGATAGCCTGAGTACAATTCATGTAAGCTACAACATACTCAACTTCAACAGTAGATTGTGAAGTACAACTTTTCTTGTTACTACTCCATGAAACAAGTCTTCCTCCAAGAAAAAATGCTCCACCGGTTGTGCTTTTCCAATCATCAACATTTCTTGCCCAATCTGCATCTGTGTACACCTTCAAGTCAAAATTTCCTCCATATGGATACCATAACCCATAGTCAACAATACCTTTCAAGTATCTAAAAATCCTCTTCGTTTCTATCAGATGTGTTTCCTTAGGATTCTTCTAGAATCTAGCAACTATGCCAATTGCATGAGCTATATCTCGTCTGCTGTGAACAACATAGTGCAATTTTCCAATCATTGACCTGTATTCCTTCTAATCAATAGATGTGGATTCATCTTCCTTAGACAGATTACAACCTGTAACCACTGGTGTCCCAAATGGTTTATAGTCACTCATGCCAAATGTCTTCAAGACCTCTTTCACATACTTAGACTGTGTGATGAAAATACCATTCTTCATTTATTGTATTTGCAAGCCTATGAAATTTTTTATTTCTCCCACTAAAGACATTTCAAACTCATTTTTCATTCCATCTGCAAAACCATTGCTCATGTCATCATTACCTCCAAATATGATATCATCTACAAATACTTCGCTGACCAGTATTTTATATCCTTCAGATTTGAGATAAATGTTGCTATCATCATTTTTTCTCAAAAATCCTATCTTCATCAGATGTGTATGAAGTCTTTCATACCATGCTCTTGGTGCCTTCTTTAATCCATATAAAGCCTTATGCAATCTGCATACCATGTCTTTCTCATCAGTCAAAGCATAACCATCTGGTTTCTCAGTGCATACTTCTTCTTCTAGTATCCCATTCAAAAATGTTGACTTAAAATCCATCTGGTATACCTTGAATTTATTATGTGCTGCAAATGCAAGTAAAGTTCTGACACCTTCCAGTCTTGTCACTCGTGCAAAATTATCACCATAATATTCTCCTTCCTCTTGTGCATAACCTTTGCAAACCAACCTAGCTTTTTTGTGAACTACAACACCATCTTCATTCAATTACTCCTGAATACCCACTTAGTACCTATCACATTTTTATTTACCAGTTGGGGTACTAGGGTCCATGTGTTGTTATTCTCAATTTGATCTAATTCCTCTTCCATAGCTTTAATCCAATGATCATCACCAAATGCTTCCTTAGCAGTTCTTGGTTCTTTAGTGGAGATCATGCAAGACTTCTCTCTGATTCTTCTTCTGGTTAGTACTCCAACATCCTTATCCCTAGTAATCTATTCAGGATTGTGATTCAGTCTCACATATCTTGGAATAACATGATCATTATCTTTAGGTTCAACTTCTTCATTATCAACATCTTCTTCTGAATTTATATGTTTCAGTTGAATTGGTACATCAGTATTTTCTGTGCTAGTTTCAGATTTAACAGTTTTTGGTTCCAAAAACAAAATCCAAGGATCTTCATCCTTTTTCTCCAAACTAGTTTCCTCTAAGACTTCAAGATATTCATCCACTCGAACATCAACACTCTCAATAATTCTCTATGTCCAGTTGTTAAAACACTTGTAGGCCTTACTCTTGGTGGAATAGCCAAGAAATATACCTTCATCACTTTTAGCTTCAAATTTGCTAATATAATCACCTCTCTTAATAAAATATTTTCTTCCAAATATCTTGAAATAACTGACATTAGGTGATCTTCCATACCAATATTCATAAGGAGTCTTGTCCTTACCTCTTTTTACCAGAATTCGGTTCATAGTGTAGATAGTTGTGCTGACAGCTTCTCTCCAAAAAAATTTCTCTACACCTCCTTGTATCAACATCGTTTTAGTAGCTTCAACAACTTACCTGTTGTTTCTCTCTACGATACCATTCTATTGCAGTGTCCTCGGTGCAGAAAGATGTCATTTGATACCATTTTATTCACAATACCTAGTGAATTCCTTAGAAGTAAATTCATCGCCTTGATTTGTCCTCAAACACTTTATCTTCTTACTGCTCTCCTTAACAGCTAAGGCCCTGAATGCCTTGAACTTGCCAAAATCTTCAATCTTATCCTTCAAGAATGTGACCCATGTCATCCTTGAGAAATCATTAGTGAAGATCATAAAATATCTGTCACCTTGAATACTTTTTGTCCTTATTAGTCCACAAAGATCTGTATGAACCAAATCTAACAAATGTTCTGTTGAAAAAGATTTGCTCTTGAAAGTTGAGGATGTCGTCTTTCCCAATTGACATTCTTTACATAGAGCATTAACCAGTTTGTCCAACTGAGGCAAACCTCTCACTATCTTGGACTTACTTTAACAATGTTATCAAATTTTATATGACAAAATCTCCTATGCCAAAACCAACTATTATCTATCTTTGCAATTAGACAGTTGTTGACTTTAGGATTAAGGTGAAATAGGTTACCTTTATTTTTCTTCCCGGTTGAAATCAGTTCACCTTTGCTACCATAGATTTTGCACATACCATTCTTAAACTCCAATGGGTATCCTCTATCATTGAGTTGTGCCATACTCAAAAGATTGTGCTTTAAACCTTAAACCCAGTAGACATCATCTGTACTTCTCTTTCCATTAAGAGAAATAGTTCTCTTACCTTTAACCATGCAGGGTGAATCATTACCAAATCTTACAACTCCGCCATCAAATTCCTTCAAAAAAAGAAATTTGCTCCGATCACCGGTCATGTGATGTGAACAACCACTATCAATGATCCAATCATCAGAGTTATCCATCCTAGATACTAATGCCTTCTGGTCTGATATCTCTTATTTAATAGCTACAAACACAATGTCTTCATTATCATCACCATCAAATTCTTCATTAGTGATACCACCATCAACAACAATAAGATAATTTATTTTCCCTTTACCCTTATACTTCTTGAATTCCTCTCGTTTGTGCTCATTATCAGCATTAGGATAGTTAGCAGCTATGTGTCCAATCTTGTTGCATGCAAAACATTTCAAAGGTAATTTACCTCTATACCTGTACCTCTAGGCAACCACTTGGCCAACAATGCTTCAAGCTCAAATAAATTGTCTTCATCATCAACTTCTTTGTTGGATCTAGATTCATAACTATGACTGGCATCTCTACTTTTCCTCACAGATGGGTTAGAAATAGAAGCTCTAAATGTAGACTCAGATTTCTATACACTACCATCATAACCATTTAATTCAAAAGCAGTAAGCTTGCCAATGATGGAGTCAAGAGTTACCTTAGTTTTGTCAATGGACTTTAGCTCTTGAATGGCTGCAACTTAGATAGAGTATACCGATAGCCGGGTTCTCAGTACCTTACTGATCACTGTGGCATCTTCCACTTTACCTCCTACACTCTTAATTTCACTAACTATCTCTTTTATCCTTTGACCATACGGCTAGATATTCTCACCTTCAGCTATTTGCATGTCATCAAACTTTCCTCTTATACTCTCTTCTTTAGAAATCTTAGCATGTTCATCACTGCTATAAATCTCTTCAAGTTTTTTCCATACCTCATATGAAGTCTATAGACCATGAACATCTACATACTCTGCATCAAATAAAGAATTGATAATGGCCTCTAATGCTTGATGATTTTCTTGTTGCTCTTTCTTCTGATCATCAGTCAAAATCCCAGTAGGTGCAACATATTTAGTATCGACATGTTCCCAGTACTAGCTTCCCAGACTCTTGGTATAAATTTTCATTCTGTCACTCCATGTCCTATAGTTCTCTCTATTAAACTTCAGACCTTCCTTCTTCATCATGATCTACAAGATCCTTACCTCAAGCTATTAGGCTTAGACCTTAGAGTACCCGATAAGCTCTAATACCAATTGATGGTATGATGAAAGAATAAGTATCTGGTCAAATACTGAGAGGCGGGGGTGAATCAGTAGATAGAAAAACTGATAATAACTTCACCAATCTCAGAATGAATCTCTCAAAGTAAACTTAGAACTATCAATGTCAAGATAAAAACTCATAAGATAAATTGGTTGACTGTTACAACAAATTAATAGTAAACAACTTCAAACTTATAAACATCTAAATACTTTTTCATACGTCAATAGACTTCATTTCTCAATGCTTCCTGGTATCATGACCTATCAAATTAGTTAAGTAAATCAACCATGAGAACATAACCACCAAAAATTTCACCACTTGACACAAATATTTTTGACATGGAAACCCAAATGGGAAAAGCCACGGTGAGATGTGACTCACAAGATAACTATCTGAACTCTTTTGAAGTTCATCCTGTTAGGAGCCTAGCCTATTAAAGATTTACAAAAAGTCATGTTAAGAACAGATTCTGTTAGGGACCACCTGATTAAGGGACTGACTACAATGCCTTGTTAGAAGCAATACCCTGTAAGGAGTAACCTCAATAGAGGATTTGAAAATCCAATCTAATGGATCACCTTTTTAGAGGATTTGAATAGTACCAAGCTTGTTAGAGCTTACTCGGTTAGGGGATTTCAATTTTGTTGTAATTGTTAAAAAATAACAGGAGTTTTCTGATCTTTTCGAATAGCACTACACTGGCTTGATCAAATCCTTTTCATGCTCGCCTTTACTTAAACTACAGATACATCTTCTAGTTCGGCGACCACACACTCAATTGATCTTTGCCAACTCTGAAACTGAAAAACTCATCGACCTTATAAACAAATCAATCAGGTCGGTAACACAACAAAAACCTAATTCTCATAGAGATTACAAACAAGTTGGTTCAAGTATGACCGTTGGATTACATAGCAATCTTTGCACATCAATCAAAAAAACCTTGATTGCTCCTTGATCACCGCTTCATCAGACTTAGTAACTCATCACGTGCTTTGCATTATATGCAATATACTTGCTCATTCCCTAGACAAAAACCGTTACATCAACTTGCCAAAATCACTTGAAATTGTCTTCATACAATAATCATATGTGTCATAATCATTGCCACTCATCATCAGATTGTAAGCCAATATAACCAATTCACCAAACTTAATCGGTTAGGGTTTATCAAAAACAATAGGTAGGGTTTACCGATTACCGGTTCAACTCTCCAATATATAGCAATACCGGTTCACTCCACAAATTCATCCTACCGGTTATAGTTTCCATCACTATCTCATCCTACCAGTTACAAAACAATATTACAACAATATCAATAATATCATTACTGGATAATTGACAATATCAATGAAAACATAACATATCATTAATGCAATCTTCATGAAAATTCCAACAATTCTACAATCCCTTCTTCTAGGAATAAGGCTCTAATGACTCACACTTATCCTTCTCCTAAGATTTTTTGTGTATAAGAAAAGTATGACTTAGTGACCTATTCTTCTCTTATAAACTTCTCTCTTTCTAAAGACTTTTTAACCTTCATCATCTTATACATGTTTTTAATCTCACTTATAGTAGAGCATTTAACATGTCATATTCAAATACCTCATTCAATCTATCATGTCTTTAAATAACATTAATGGCTATTATGTTGCTCATCATTATGTGACATTGGTAGCTCACTTACTGGGGGATCATTGTCATTCATGATGGTACAATTTCACATGCAATCATACTTTTGGAAGCAACATAATATCCTATTTATATCTGATCTCTTCTCCCTATATATATGGGGGAAAGAGTGATTTCAAACATCTCTCCTTCTTAAGATTAAAATTTCCCCTTTGTGAAGTAGTGTCTTCTATAAGGATTTCTTATTGATTTTAGAGGTATATTCATATTTGAATTATTTCTCTCAATTGGAACAAGAATCCCTAATGGGGACATTAAGTACATATCCTTAATTGCAACCTCCTCCTTGGTGATTAGAAGTATTTTATCATTCATCAGATTATTTTCTTCATTAAGTAGTATCTTTTATAATACACCCTTCTATTTTGTGCATGTGCATATCCCTGATGAGGATCTCTTGCCTTCTTTTAGAAGAGTGTTGTTATAAATAATCTCTCTTTGATGTCATCTCAATCCTCTACTCTTTTCAAATCTCTTGCATTCATTCATTCTAAAAGATGTTATATTTGTCTAAGACAACTCCTCTTGAAGGTAGATGTATTTTTGAACAAAGATCTCTTCTCCTCGAAGGATATCTTGTACACTTATATAGTAAGATATCTCTTTTCAACTATCTTATCCTTGCTTGAAGAGTATTCCCTCTCTTGCTTGGATTTATGACATTGTTACATGATGGATATCTTCTTGGTGTCGAAGGTAGGTATCCTTGTTCTACTTGTACACACATGCATGAGGTTGAGTGGAACTAACGGTGTTATCACTCTCCTCCCTTACATGGATCACCCATACAGACTCTGGGAGCTAGTTTTCCATGTCCTTATCTCCATATCACCTAGTTTTAGGGGCGAGATGTCCATGGTTCCTTTTCTCTTCTCATGGATCACCAAAGTGTGTATTCATGCTTTAGATATCTTCTTCCTTCTCTTTGCATTTGTTTCCATTTAAATATTTCATCTTGTGTTAGAGAGCTCTTAAATCCTCACACTCTTTGTTGTGTTGGAATTGAGACTTAGTTCTCTTTCTTACCAAATGATTCTCCATTAGTTTTTGATCTTGTATCAAATCTTCTTGTGAACATTTGTCATCAATCTTCTTTCACAATTAGATGTGGTAAACATGATACCCTATTTTAACTCACTAAAATTAGCAAGCCAAAATAGTGGGGGCATATAGCCACCCTCGAATTTTCATCACTTTCCTTAATAAACATTTAGGTGATTTTGTGATTTTATCTAACATGTATTTTTGTAGGGTGCAGATCCTAACTGTGTACTGCAGATACCGTTGGGGGTTTCATCCAACAACTTGTGGATATATCCTTTTTTCAAATGATGTTTACTTTTATGTACTTTATCTTACATATGCATGTAGTGTCATATGATCGCTAAATTGGGGGCTAAATATAGTGTCGTAAATTGTACACCCTTGCTAGGGTGGTACAATTTCACACTTAGTTAGTAGCCACCTTAGTGTGTCTTCCATCTTACATTTCTTATTTCCTTTTAATAATTTAATTAACTAATTTAATTAAATATAAAGTCATATTTCATCACTCCCCACATCATAAAATTGGTCCCTTTACCCTAAGTGTGCCCCTTTTTATTTTATTCCTCCAATAAATCATTTAATCATAAACCCTAATTATGTCCTATTTTGAATTTTAAGGCCTGATTTCGCATATCAAAACACCTTGAAATTGGCTGTAACTTTGGGTTTCTCTCTAATATCATCATATCTGATGGCACTAAAAATCTGGTGAAAAGTCGGTTGGACCGTGGCGGGAATGCACATGGTCCTTGACTTTTTTCCTGAAATTTTGGGAGCACAATTTTATGATATTATAATGCTTAACCCCAAAACCTTGGTGGGAAATTCAATTCATAGGTTGGCCTAAAGGCAAAATTAATTTGAAATTAAGATCAGGGTTTTCATACATAAGATCTCTCTTTCTTCATTTAAAGAGGACTAGGAACCAAGATCTATCTAATCTAAGGGAGTTTTCAACAAAGCAAGCATAAGGAGCCTTCTATATAGTGAAAGAGAAGCCTATGTGGAGTCTTCAACAAAATTCAACAACATTCAAAAACATTTCATCAAGCATTCATCATCAATTAGGAGCCTTGAAGACATTGAAGAGTAATAGGAGATCTAGTGACAATATCTCTCCCTTGGGGATTGGTATGATTTCATGTTATTTTCATGTCTTTATATGAGCTTCTTTATATCAATTTGCATATTTAAATTCATGCTTTAGATCACTTTGCATCATTGATTTAGAGCATTTACTTTGTCAATTACAAGCAATTAGGGTTTACTCTTTAGGGTTGCTCTAGATTGTTTACTTTCATTTTAGGATCTTGCATACACATAAGGTTCTAGCACACACATTTTCAGTACATTATCAACTATTTGCGGAGGTGGAAATCACCAACATAGGGGTTTAACTATGGTAAAAACCTATATAGCCACCCAAACCTTCCTTTTTCAATTGCAGGTACAGAAACAAGCATCTAGAGCCAAATTTAGATCTGGAAAAGGCATCAGAACCAGTCAAAAGTCTCAGAAGTGTAGAAATCTATCAAGGACATGGGCATGGTGCCCTAGTACTACCTAGGATAGGGGCACAGTGCCTTGGTCCTACCTAGGACAGAGGCATGGTGCCCGAGTCCCTCCATTTTGCAGTCAAATATGACAAGTTGCAGACTCAGGACCTCCAGTTTGCAGTGTCTCAGTTGCAGCCTCTTGTCTATAGAAATAGGAAAGTGGCATGGCACCCTGGTCCAAGTCAGTTTTGTTCAATTTTTAGCATTAGGTACAGATCCAGAATCCTCCCCCTTTCATACTTTCATTATCTCATTTTGAGATCTACAAGTTTGTTTAATTTCAAGTTCATTTATACTTCATTCTTTATCTCCTAGCCTAGTTGATCATTCAAACCCTATTTTTTCTCATCATTTACAAGGAATAGAAACCCTAAGAGATATTCCTTGGCTCTCTCTTTCTCATAAGATGTAGCCAAAGTGATCTATCTCCCTAAGCTCTTTCGTATTCCCAGTGTGTTGGCAAAAGTGGGATTAGGTCCTAGTCACCCGATCTCGTTCTCCTGCCTCCATACCTATACATTGGTGTGTTCATGCTAGGATAAAAGAAGATTTTTGGGATAGGTGGTATATGGTATTTGACTAACCACCTTGTAATAATTGGGAGGTTCCTCTATATTTTTTGAGAAAGTTGTATTGTGAGTTTATCCTCGGTGAGAAGACGAATTAATTTGACATCTAACAATTTTAGGGTAGGATAGACCTGGGGCCCATAGGGTGTTATAACCACAACATAGGAGGCATACAAATCCTAAACCCATGGTTCATATCACTGTCCCTATATCCTTGAAGGATTCTATGGAGTTATAGACTCTTTGGGAAGCTGCATCATTGACTGATGTCATTGTTCAACATGGTACATAGTTGGTCAAACTAGAGGATGTACTAGCACCTATGGAACCTCCTTCATCAATGACACCTCCTTCATCAGCGACACCTCCTTCATCATTTGGCATGGGCCAGCCCATTCATCATATGTGTGCCACCTATTAGGGTGTATGTTCTGGTGTAGATGTTGACACAGATGAGGATGGTTCGACATCTGATTTGTGTACGTGTTGTGGGAGTAGATGCCATGCTTCCACTATAGAGGATGTGGCCCTCACCAATGACCTGATGAGTATGTTGTTCCCTCGCGATCATACAGATGCGCATTTAATTCTGTTTATAACATGTTATCAATTAAGTGACTAAATCTTATAAAAATAAATTATTTTTTATTTTTAGAACAATTTAAAGTGACATATAAATAAAATGCATTGTAGGGCACAACAGGTGGTGGGAGTACACCACATACTTTTCAATCGACTCCAAGGTCATGAGTAGTTTCACCACCGGAGGTAAAAATTTGTAAATTTATTAAAAATATAATAATACATTGGTTTCAAAATATCTTTTATTAATATATATGTATCATTACTTGGTATTTTATAAGGGTTATCAGGGGCTAAGATGTCCCAACTTGATGATATCATGCTTTCGGCCATTGACTTTGGCCTAGATAGCTATGCGGTACCATTTAGATTTAAACATTTTTGACTTAGATAATATATTAAATACATTCTCTTTTCCCTTATGTTAATTTTTTTATGTTAGTTTACCCCACCTGCCTTGAGGACATCTCATGTGAGAAAACCATCCTCTAGCACTCTGAAGCAGAAAAAGATATCCTCCCTGACACCCAAATGACAAAAGGTAATTCAGTACAATTTAAATTCATTTGTTGAAATGTATTATGATTAGACATGCATATGTAGGTATTGATAAATGCACTTAATTTATTTGTTCTATATGCAAAAAAAAATGGGGTTTATAGAATTAATGAATGCACCTGATATCGATGAGGTTCGGCAGAGGGAAGAGGTGATATCTTTATATTCACTTTGGATTTCATTCTTTCTTGTTAGAGATAACTAAATCCTTTTATTTCTATATCATATGTTATCATTTCTCATACATGAAATGGTAATAGCTGCATCAGATTCGACTATGCCTCCTAAGGTTATAGGAGAACTATATGAGGCTCCAATGTGCATTTGTTCTACATATGTTAAAAATATTTGTTCTATCTAGTTTGTCAACAACTTAAAAGTTACTAACTAGTATTGATTGTCTTTAACCTATTGCATCCCCCTTCCAAACTTCCTATTGATGTTCTACCATTCCATTTCATTAGAAGTCCTAAATGTATAATATGGGATCCAACATGACAAAGGGAAAATGTATGTCTGTCTTAGATCAACTCCTTTTCACTAAGTGCACAACAGAGTTGAAACCCTCCTGTTAACTCTTTTGGATCACTTACCATGGATATGAGAAATGATTATAATTGATTCATCTGTGACTTTGCCTCCTACGACCATGACACATCCATCTAAGGCTTTGGTATGCTTTAGGTTTTTAGTCATTTTTAGTTATTTTGTGTTATTTGACATATATGTTATTAACTTGTATTAATGTTGTTTTACCAGTTATAGCCCCCTTTAGGACTTCCCATGGATCCTCAGCCTCACCCAATTGTAGAAGATAGAGATGAGGTAATCAACATTTCAACTTCAAACAATTTAGAGTTCAATATTTAGTTATTTTGATGTTATATTGAGAAAATATATTTGATTCGACATTTGAATTATCCTTGTGCAGCCACCTGAAGAGCCACGTACTGCTTCAAAGAGGCTAAATTTTGATGATCTGCCATAGTCATAGATACCAATAGAGACATATAGTTGTAGTTGTGGTAATTGAAGGACCAATTTTTTTATATATTCAACATTTTTATATGTATATATCGACTTTGACAGAAATGACACATGCCACATTTTTGTAACTATTATTGATTTGGCATCTATGTCATTTTCTGATATGTACACGATTATTGTTCATTTTGATATATATGAAACTTGATATTTGATCCAATTTATTCATCGATATATATGAAAGTTGATATTCGATCCATTTTGATATATATGAAACTTAGTTATTTGCAATTGAAATATGATCAAACTTGTTCATTGTGTATATGTCTTGAAATGTGATCCAATTTGTTCATTACATATAACTCATATGGCGTACTCTTTTAAACTAGGTTGCTCATATTGTGTATACCCATGTACCCAAGTACCGACATCGGTAATGCTCATATTGTGTATATGCACGTATACGTACCCAAGTACCGACATTGGTATTGTGGAACTTATGGAAGAGTCGTTCAAACCTATGGGGTCATGTTGTCTCTATCTACAAAAGCCTCTCTTAGTTTCAAACAACTCGATTTTGTTTGCTTGTGGTGAGATTTTTTCTGTCGCATTAAAAAGTGTCAAAAACCATAAGTGAAAGGTGGTGACATAGTGCATCTTTCATTCTGCTCGTCGTGGGAACGAACCATCAATGAGAGAACATCTATGTGGCTGGGTTTATGCTAGGTGTGCCCTTTTCTTGCTCCCCAATACATCTGATTCTTCTAAGCCACCTCATAGCAATGTTTTCCCTTGAGCGTTAAAAGTAGAAAAAATGGTCAAACTTTGATGTCGTGTAGCTCAGAGACCATGGTACTTATGGATGAGACATTTGAACCTATAGGGTCATGTAGTTTCTACCTAAAAAAGCCTCTCTAGTTTTGGCAACTTGATTCTATTTTCTTGTGGTGAGATTTTTTATGTTGCATAAAAAACCGTTAGTGAAAGGTGGCAACATAGTGCATCTTTTGTTTTGCTCATCATGGGAATGAACAGTTAGTGCGAGCACGCTTGGGTGATTGGTTTTACATTAGGTGTGCCCTTGTCTTTCTCCCCAAGACATCTGATCGTTCTGAGCCACCTCGTAGCAATGCTTTCCCTTGAGCACTCAAAGTGGAAAAATAGTCAAACTTTGACATAATGTAGCTTAGATATTGTGGAAGTTATGGATGAGCCATTTGAACCTACAAGGTTATGTATTTGCTGCCTAAAAAAGCCTCTCTCGATTTCAGACAACTCTATTATGTTTGCATGTGGTGAGAATTTTTCTATCGCATAAAAAACCGTCAAAAACCATTAGTGAAAGGTGGTAACATAGTGCATCTTTCCTTCTGCTTGTCTTGGGAATGAACCATCAGTGTGAGTGTGTTTGGGTGGTTGGGTTTACACTAGGTGTTCTCTTGTCTTTCTCCCCAAGATGTCCAATCATTTCGAGACACCTCGTAGCGACGCTTTCCCTTGAGCACTCAAAGTGGAAAAAATGGTCAAACTTTGACATTGCATAACTCGGAGACCATGGCACTTATGGATGATTCAATCAAACCTACGGGGTCATGTAGTCATTGCCCTAAAAAAGTCTCTCTCAGTTTTAGACAACTCGACTCCATTTTCTTGTGGTGAGATTTTTTCTATCGCATCAAAAACCATTAGTGAAAGGTGGCAACATAGTGCATCTTTCGCTCTTCTCATTATGGGAATGAACCATCAACACAAGTATGTCTAGGTGGATGGTTTTATGCTAGGTGTTCCCTTGTCTTTCTCCCCAAGACATCCTATCATTTTGAGCCACCTCATAGAGACACTTTCCCTTGAGTGCTGAAAGTGGAAAAATGATCAAACTTTGACGTCGCGTAACTCAGAGACCGTGGCACTTATGGATGAGACATTCAAACCTATGGGTTCATGTAGTTTCTGCATAAAATGTTCTTTCTCGATTTCAGACAACTCGATTCTATTTTCTTGTGGTGATATTTTTTCTGTCGCAACTCGCATAAAAAATCGTCAGTGAAAGGTGGCAACATAGTGCATATTTCATTATGCTTGTCATGGGAACAAACCATCAATGTGAGCATGTCAAGGTGGTCAGTTTTATGCTAGGTGTGTCCTTTTTTCACTCCCCAAGATGTTTGATCGTTCCAAGCCACCTCCTAGCGATGTTTTCCCTTGAGTGCTCAAAGCAAAAAAATTGGTCAAACTTTGACGTCGTGTAGCTCAGAGACCATGGCACTTATGGATGATTTGTTTGAACCTATGATGTTGTGTAGTCGCTGCCTAAAAAATCCTCTCTTGGTTTTGGACAACTCAATTTCGTTTTCTTGTGGTGAGATTTTTTTTGTTGCATCAAAAACCATTAGTGAAAGGTGGGAACATAGTGCATCTTTCATTTTGCTTGTCGTGGGAATGAACCATCAGTGCGAACTTGTCTGGGTGGCCAATTTTATAATAGGTGTTCCCTTATCTTGCTCCCCAAGACGTCTGATTGTTCTGAGCCCCCTCGTAGTGACGCTTTCCCTTGAGCGCTCAAAGTGGAAAAAATGGTCAAAATTTGACGTCATGTAACTCAGAAGCTGTGATAGTTATGGATAAGTCATTTGAACCTAAAAGGTTATGTAGTCACTACCTAAAAACTCCTCTCTCAGTTTCAGACACTCGATTTTGTTTTCTTGTGGTGATATTTTTTCTATTGCATCAAAAAGCGTTAGTGAAATGTGGCAACATAGTGCATCTTTTGTTTTACTCATCGTGGGAATGAATCATCAATGGGAGTGCATCTGAGTGGCCAATTTTATGGTAGGTGTGCCCTTTTTTCTCTCCCCAAGACGTTCGATCATTCTGAGCCACCTTGTAGCGACGCTTTCCCTTGAGTGCTCAAAGTGGAAAAAATGATCAAACTTTGACATCATGTAATTTGGAGACCATGGCACTTATGGATGAGACATTTGAACCTACAAGGTCATGTAGTTGCTGCCTAAAAAAGCCTCTCTTGGTTTTGTACAACTCGATTTAATTTTCTTGTCGTGAGATTTTTTCTGTCGCATAAAAAATCGTCAAAAGATGTCTATGAAAGGTGGCAACATAGTGCATCTTTCGTTATGCTCGTCATGGGAATGAACCGTCAGTGCAAGTGCATCCAGGTGGCCGGGTTTACACTAGGTGTGCCCTTGTTTTTCTCCCCAAGACGTTTGATCTTTCTGAGCCACCTCATAGTGATGCTTTCCCTTGAGAGCTCAAAGTGGAGAAAATGATCAAACTTTGATGTTATGTAACTCTTAGCCGAAACTATTACAACTTTAACCAAGGATAAAAAATGGTCTAATATGACCTTATAGGACCTTATTAAATTAAAAATAACCAAAAATGATAAAAAATCCCAATTTGGCTATATGAAGCCAATGAAGCTGATACAGAGCATCCACACACACACAATCCACCAATAAGAGATAATCTACCCCAAGTCACCTACCTAGTACGTGTGTTTCCTCAACTAGGTGTTCTCACTCTCCTAATTAATCAACACCTTTCCTTAACAATGACTCACATTCTCACAAAACAACCTTCAACCCAAGGTTTGGTTCACATAAGACTCTTCATATACCCTTCAAGGTCTCACAACAATCATGTTTCGCTTTTGTTCATTGATTTCCTTTGAACTACAAACCCTTGGAACCTTTGAGATGTCTCTACACACAACACTTTCAAACCCCAATGACACATCAACACCCCTTTATCATGTTTGTTTGCAAAAAACCCTTGCAAGGTTTTCCTTTGACTATCCTTCCACTAGTAGAAAAATGGCCAATAAATGACTACGTGACCAAAAATTTTAGTCACGAGACCCAATTTTAGCAGTTTTTTACAAAAAAGCTACGAATGACTAAATTAATGACTAATTTGGTCATTGGGTGAGATCACACAAATAAAAATGACTAAATAAATGACTAATTTGTTCATTAGGTAAGAAACAGAACTAAATGATTAGTCACATAAATAAAAATGACTAAATAAATGACCACTACTCCTCTATACTATTAGTCATGAGGTATCCCTCATTTGATAACACATTATACAAAAGTTGGACATTAAATCAACAAGTATAGGGCATTAAATCAACAATTTATATCACAAGAATTGAAATGCGCTCAACTACTAGGTACTTTCAACTATTTAGCTTTTAATTGAAAACGAAACAACATTGCTTTCAAACTAGGTATTCTATGCACATTTATACATAACTTTTGGTTTATAATAGATTTTTTTTTTTAAAATGACCGATTGTAATATTTTTGTTTGTAAATTATTAATCATTTAAAATGAATAAATAATAAATAATTATATTATCATATGTATTATATTTTATTTTATTTTTATTTCCATTAAAAATATAATAAGGATAAACGTAGTAACATTTCACCACTACTACATAAAAAGGAGGTTTAAGACAATTTTTAAAGAAAATAATTATTTTCTTAAACATTTCAATTATTATTTAAATTATCTTAAATTAAAAATTAAAAGTATTTTGATTGGCTTAAATAAAAAAATAAAGATAGAAAAACTTGAATTTTAGCATATTGAGCTGCTAATTAAGGGCAAATGAATGGCGCCAAGTGGATTTTTGTCTGAAAAATATTTAGCATATCAAGCGGCAAATGAATGGCACCAAGTTTTTCATCTCTAGGGAGTATCTTATTCATAGAATATCTCCTTTCATCTTGTTTCTACCTTTGTCTCTAGCTGCTACAAGGCCTGCGAGTATGTATTCATCTTGCCTCTTACATTAAATGTATTGTTTTCTCCTGGTTTTTCCTTGTTTACTTTTGAAGCAATAGTCATAGCAAGGGTAGTGTGCCTATTGATAAATATAGAGATGCATTCATATATATATTCAACTAATTTTGCATGATGATCAAATGATTGATTAGATTCCAAGAGCTCATATGTCGGATAGAAATTATTTCATGCCAAGAGAGACTCTCCCAAATGTTCCAAAAATGAAAGTTTTGGGATGCAAATTGCTGCTAATATATAGGCATATCTATAAAGTATCTTTTTTCAGGTCAAATCTAATTTAAGTGTCCAAAATTGCTCTACTATTATCATCAAAATTTCTCTCATCTTTTGAGGTCTGCACCCATTGCCCATGATTGTCCTAACTTTTTGACAAGGATTTTGCTTTGATAGTACTTCTATATTACTGTTCTAGGTCATTTACTTGTCCTTCTTCTCTATACTTCCATGATTGGATTATCTTTATCTAACCTTGAGGGTTTTAATCTTCATTATTATGCCCTTAGACTAACTACTGTCACTCTGCAAGGTTATTAGACCCTTCAAGTGACTGTATCTTTGGCTTCACAACTATCTTTTGTCGCTTTATAACCTTTTATAGGATTTTATGCATTGTGTTCTTTTGATTCAATCATGGTATCTTCTGCAATGCATGATTTGATAGGCCTCATGATTAAATATCTCTTCCCTTTTGATAGATTTTCTAACAAACCTTCATTCATTCATTCCTATCTGTGCTAGGGTTGCAATGGTTTGTCTCGAATGCTTCTACAATCTTTCATGCAAGCATTAATGTCTTCTAGCAGTGACTCTTGATTGTGAGAATCTGGCCTGTTCTCTTCTAAAAGTTGTGACTATTCAAAATACTATGTTTTGTTATTATCATTGAAAGACTTTTTAAAAGCTCTTTGTCACTTGATTGTGAAAATTGAGACAAAACCTCCTGACTGCAAGAATACCCTTTTCTAACATATCACTATCATTTTGATACTTTTTTTCATTGTGTTAGATTCAAACATCATATTGTCTTGTAGCATCTCTAACTCTTGACCTTGAAAGGATCCTTAGCCTACCATACTCTTCATGTTAAACTCTATATCCATATTCACCCCAAAGTGGTTAGAACCCCTGGTATCTTCTGACCTCAAACTACTGGGGCCTTAATAATCATAGGTAGCTCCTTTTGGAATGTTCGTTCTTACAAAGGAAACAAGAACTCAACCAAGTTAGATCAATAGTTTTACAAGTAAAAATAGTCTTATGTAACTGAGAGGAAAGAGAGCCAGTGAAGAAAGTAGCAGGGTTTGAAGAAATCAATACACTATCATTCATTTGAGTCAAGGAATATCTCATGTATTCAAATTATGGTTGTAATAATAACCATGACCCATTTCATCATTGTTTTGTAGGCAAATAAACAAATACATCAACCTCTCCTCTCTGCTTATATACAAACTGGTGAATCAAAACCACTTCATATTTAATTTTCAAACTTTTCAACTTGTGTCATGTTTTATACAAAGATGCAAATAAAATTTGCACATATTTTACTGTCAATAACAACCCCTTCACTATCTTGTGCTGAATTAAAATCCTTCAACTGAAATATATCATTGTAGCCACCATTACCAACCTCGTGGATTCATATTTCTTCACCTACTTATGAAGAAAAGAGGATGGCTCCTTGCACTGATCGAGCCTCAAAAAAATATGACACCCTTGTTCAACAAGGGTTGATACTCTACAATAGGATTCCTATCATTCATGGGCTCAAGCTGGTTGCTTTCATGCTCAATAAAAATATGATCAATTTCTTTTGAAGTTTCGCCACCATCATAATATCATTTTGCTATTGTTAACATCATACATCCTCATGCTACACTGGTAATTCATCAGGCTCTTCAATTTATTCACTCTTTGTAAGGTAGTGACTACCTTTAACTTATAAACCTTCAAACAAATTATCATAACAACCCCTTCACTATCTTGTGTTGAATGAAAATCCTTCAACTGGACTACATTGTATAAGAATTTGGTGTGGATCTTTCATTCTTTCCTTGATTTGCCATTTTTTATTGTTCCACTCTACGATTTTGTTTTTGAGGTATGTAAAATAGTTGCTCTATAAATTTTTTTTATCTCTCTACATTCTTTTGGTTTCCTTCATTTAAATTATGTAATGTTTTCATGGTTTGAAAAAATAAAGATTTTAGGAACAAGGTTTGATATGCACTTTTTTATTATATACCAGCACAACAATTGAATGTTGGGGGTGTAATGGATATTTTAATACATGCATTTAAAATATAGAAACCCTTGTTATAAAATCTTAGAACTAATGCCAACACCAAGAAGTAGGGTTATTTTAGAGATTTTGGAAGTAACTACACATCAAATTTTGGGTGCCTTTGAAAAGAAAGTGGTATGATGAAACCTTTAGGCATAAAATAGATGAAATGCACTCCATACTACTACTACTACACAATATTTTGGTCGATGGGATTTTTAAAATAGTAAAGGAAGGTGTATGAAACAACTAAATTCTTATCATTATAAACAATGAATATTTTAAGATCTTTTTATGATGTGAAAGTTGACAATATTTTATGAAAGGTCCCTAAATGAATACAGTTTAAATTGATTTTAGCAATGACTATCATTTATCTTCATGTGAGTTGGACCTAATTTCCATTTATGTTTTCAATATAATAAAATAACTCTTATTTAAAATATATAGTTTAAATTAACCATTATTTTACTATCATATCAAAGTATATTGGAAACATATGATAGTGTCATTTTGATTAAGGACACATATTCTTCATTATATTGTCTAGCTTCTGCAGTTTTTGAGATGTTAACTTGTAGTGTTCTTTGGTACTAAAAGATTGAATCTATTACTATATATTAGTTGTTGCATTTATTAAGCTAATATTCTTGGCTTATTATTGTTCTTTGTCATTGATTTTGGCTTATTATTGTCCATAATCTTTAGATTTGACCGTATCATAGTTTGTTGTAGATAGCACACTATCTTATCACAAGTCTTACTATTGTTCTTTGATCAAAGAGTGCATTGAATGTGTCATCAATGAATATCACTAGTTACTTGAATGTGTCATCATTTAATATCACTAGTTACATTTATTATTCTCATGGAAAGGTATTGAATCACTTGCATGGGCAATAAAGCTTGTTTGGATAAGACCTGGAGACTTTTGAAAAGGCAGGCAAGGAATTCAGAGTTTGCTACAACGTATTCAAAGTCAGTGAGGCCCTCTGCAACAAATTCAGAGGTAACTTGAAACCCTCATTGATGAAAGTCAAAAACCTCTTAATGTCTCCTATTTAGATCTCAAGTCTTTTTATACAATTTTTTTATTAGGCACTCAAATCTCAATCTTATCTATTTTGGGCTCTTTCTTAGAAAATGTGAAAATCAGTTGCTTTTTCAGTGACTCAAGTGAATTTTTTTGGGATTAAGAGGATTGTTGGTGTAATTAATTATTCATCTTAGATATTATTACACCTTACTTAATTTTACTTAGGATAATGCATTTCATAGCAGTTTAGGTATGAGACACTTGGGTGTTTGTGCCACATTGGGATAGTGTGTGTAGGAGAATTTCCACCTTTTGTGGTCTTATCTTCTTGTTACATTCCACCTTCGGTGGGTGATCCACCTCATGTATAATATTTTATTGTTTCTCCAACCTACCACACCTATTTCCTACCTACCCTTGTTTCTTATTGAGCCACATGTCATGTTTGTGTGCTCACATATCCATATAGCCTTACCTATATAAGCAGTCTCATATTCATTGTATGTCACGATTGATGATCCAGTTGATCAGTATTTTGCATCATTGATAGGAATACAATTTATTCTTGTCACATTTTGTTCTCTCTTATTTGTGCTTTCCATTGCCTCTAGATCTTGGCAAATTCTCACAAGGATATATATTATTATATTCATACATTTCGATAATTTCTTTTAAATTTTCATGGATCCTGTTGGTTCCCAAATCAATAGATTGGAAAGTTATAAGGTTATACCAAATCTTATCTTCAAACCCTCCAACTGATTTGGCGAACTTATAGAGTGTTCCTTTAGGATTATTCACTCCCTGCACTTCAGGTTCTCTAGGACCTAGGCGGGTATACCTCTTCACCAACTATTTATTCCAGATGATGTTTTTTATACCAGATTGTGCCTCTCTACTATATTCTGATTTTGATTGTTTATCTCAAAATGATATCTCTTTTCTGAGATAAAATTCTTTAGCTTCTTATATTTATCCCTACTTCCTATTTTTGTTTCCTTCTTATATCTTCAAACTAAAACTAAAAATGTAAATATTTGAATTGATTAAATGTAACTTAATGACTGATCAGTGCCTTCCTCCTCTTGGGATAAAGAGTCACTAATTCCTAGAATCTCACGTATAACTCCTATGAGATAGTTTTTGAATCCACTGCTGGAATGGATCTATCAACTATTCCAACTTCCAATACTACTCCACTATTTTCTTGTCACAACAGTTAATCTAACTGAGTTGAACTTTTACTTGAAAAGACTAGCGCTCTGTAAAGTGCATAGCTTTCATCTTCTTTCCATTAGTCATCCACAAAATAACTAGCACTTGCACCGAATAAAGTGCAATGGTTACGTCGATAGTAAGATATATAAAATGAGATTTCAATCTTTCATAAATTTATGTATTAAACAAAACGTTCATGATTATGTAGTATTTGAATTTCTTTGCATTAGAGTATAAATCATTAATGTGTCATCATTGAATATCACTAGTTACTTGAATGTGCCTTGAATGTGTCATCTTTGGATTATTTTTTACGTTTTTTATTCTCATGGATAGGTATTGAAGCACTTGCATGGGCGATAAATCTTTTTTTGATAGGACTTGGAGATTTTTGAAAAGGCGGGCAAGGAAATGTAGACATCTAAAAATGGTCAACGCTTGTGGAGTCATACTTTAACATTTGCGCATTGCCTTATTTTAGGGTTCTTGCATCACATTAACATTTCTTCTATGTTGCGCACTTGGTCTTTATCATTTGCGAGCATCAAGTCCTTCTTCTGCATTCCTCATTTTCATCACTTTCGAATTAGGTCTTGTTGATAGCAATCTTCAGTCATGATTTTGGTCGATCTTATCCTTTCACATCATCGTGCATGCTCATTTATCATCATTTTGGACATCGTCAATCCTAATCGATGATAGAATTAGGGTTTTGTCCTCTTTTCAATCTTTCAATCATCTTTAGCTTGTTAGGAATCATTTGCGATTATCAACTTGTCAATCTCGTCATTTTGCGATCGATTCGTCATCGATCCTTGTCCTTGTCAATCTCATCATTTTGCGATCGATTCATCATCAATCCTTGTCCTTGTTAATCTTGTCATTTTGCGATCGATTCATCATCGATCCTTGTCCTTGTCAATCTTGTCATTTTGCGATCGATTCGTCATTGATCCTTGCCCTTTTCAATCATGTCAATTTGGATCGATTAGTCATTGTTCCTCGTCAATTGGCGCCTATCAATTTGATCTCCTTGTCAATCTTGGTCAATTTGTCATTTATTTTTGTCAACCAATCTCAATCATTTATCAACATTTGTCCTTTGTCAATCAGAATCATGATCGAACCTACATTAATTTCTTGTTATCTTGACCTAATTCCTTGTCCTCTTATTTCTAGGGTTTTATGATTTGTTCATTTAATCCTTTTATTCTTCTTTGTGGGTTAAATAAATCTATTTATTTAGTCCTAGGTCTCTTTCATGAATTAATTAATGGATGAAAACCTATTAATTAATTCACCTAATTTCTATTTCTCCTATTTTCTTTAATTTTTCTAATATTTCCCCTAATTTCATTCCCTCATTTTCTCCTATGTTTATGCTTCCATTTGTTGCAATCATGGAGGATATTTTCTCTCTTCCCTTTTGTCATGGGAATGGAATTTCAATCTTGTCATAATTTGTCATTCTTGATTTGAATTTCCTTTCAAATCTCTTCATGCTAATCTTGTCCTCTCTCCAATTTGTCTATAAATTGGATGGTTTTCTTCAAAGGAAATCAATCACATTTTCGATTAACCTTATACTATGAATTTCATCAACAACTTGCTTTCCACTTGCATTTTGTACTTGTAGGTGAGATCCACATCAAATTTGAAGGTGAAAGAAGAACAATGGAGCCACATGAAGGAGATATCTGCATCGGTTTGCTTCGATTTCAATTGATTTGAATATCTTGTCTTTATGTCTTCATTGATTGGATTGGGATTACTTTCATAGCAGCTTTAGGTTTTGTGGTTATCCTAATTGCTATTGTTTTGATGATTTTCAATTTCTTGATCTACAGTTTGGTGAACCTGACGTGAACTAACCCCTTAACCATGTTTTGAGTGCTTTTGAGCTGTTTACAGGTGAAAAACTCAAGAAACAGGGCAACTCGGAGCTCTCTGGGCACTTATGCGCCTGTGTTGATGGGTTTTGCGCCTGTGTTGAGGCATTATGCACCTGTGTTGAGGCATTCTGTGCCTATGTTGAAGTTTTATGCGCCTGTGTTGATGGGTTCTGCGCCTGTGCAAGGCCAAAAATAGAGGTGAAATCAGTTGTTTTTACTTGCAAGTTTGTTTGTTTTCATTCTGGTTTTTCTTTGGTGCTAATTCTCTATGCAATATCTTGGTGTTACGTGTGACGAAGACTAAAAATGCAACTACTAACAAATCTTATGCAGGACGCGGTCAAAGACTCTCATTAAAACATCTTGCTTGTGATTTTTAAAGTAGTTGCACATTTCATTTCTTAAAGGTTAATGAACACCATGCATGCTTTGTTTGTTTTTAATTTGATTACATGTTTTAACCCTTAGAACTGGGCTTGCCTCTCGATTTTCCTGGCACTTTGCACAGGCATTGGTGAGAGGGAATGACCCAAAGTGGTGATGGGCTAAAGCCAAGCTCTTCCGAACCACTCTAAATAACTGTGGATGCAATGAAAGTTGTAGACAATGGGTGTTGGAATGGTATTGCGATGATTTATTCACCAGATCAATACCCACCCGAACGGATGCCCTTACTAGAATCTCTTGTTTTTAGATGCCAAAATCCTTCTATCTGTTGGCTTAGGTGTTGTGATATGCGCATGCCGAAGACACCTCTCATGTACTCCTCAGTTAGAGATAGCAAGTTCTTGGGAAGCGATGCCCCTTGAACTCGAAGCTTGGTATGCCCAAGAAGTGAGTGCACTGTAAGGGGGAGCCAGTGCTACCAAGCATCTAGCTATCCGGCTGAGTGTTGTATTTTATGGTTAGAGAATTCAACAGATATTGCCCTTCCCAGCCATAGGATTTGTTGTGAATGTGCTTGATTGTCTTGAGTCAAAGTCAAACAAACATTTTTGTCTTTCATGATTGTCAAAAGTTAAATCAAAAACAAACTTTCAAAAGTGCTCATAATCAACTTAGGTTTTTCAAAATCAACAACCTTCAATTCAAAACAAAATCCAAACAAAAGTCCAAATTTGTCCAAGTATTCATCCAACATTTGAACATGGCTTGTCAAAACATTGAATATCTTTGTTTCAAAATTCATGTCACTTTAGGCTAGGTTTTGCATAGTCCAACTTAGGTCCTAGGACATATTGTCATCTCCCTTCATTTTAGTCCTTTTCATTGCAAGCGTCCTCATTTTGCACTTAGGTTCAAAATCATTTCCCTAAGTTTGCATTTCATTGTCATATCTAAGCTAGATTTCCATTTAGGTGACATTTGTGCATTATCCTTGTCATCCTAAAATTAGGTCTTGCCTAGGTTGCATTTTGCATATTCCAAGTCATTGGTCTTCGCATATCCTTATCATTGTATTGTCATCTTGTCCTGGCTTCATCTTGTCATATCATATCCTTAGATCATTTTCATGTCATATCCTAAGTCATTATCATAATCATTGCCTTCTTGCATTTAATCTCAAAAATTTGGTTTGTCAAACTTGAAAAATCAAAACTTTGGATGATACCCTAAGTTGTTGTTAAGAAGTCTTGACCTTGTCTAAAATTTGTCCTTTCATTAATATCATTTTTGTCAAACCTAGCTTAGTATCCAAGCATATAGGTGAGACATTGTCAATTTGTCCTATTGTCATTTGGTCCTTTGTCCTTTAAGGTCTTCACTTCATTTCAACTTCCCAAGGTTGAGTCTTTAGGTTTGCATTCCAAAAAGTTTGTCAAAATCTTGAAAAACAACAAAAACATAGGTTGCATTCTTGCCATAGATTGCATTTTCATCTATTTAGGTTGCATTTAGTTGCATATCATACATCATCCTTTTAAAATAAAAAAAAATCCCAAAGATATTGCATTTGCATAGTGACATTCCTGTTGAAACAAGGTCAAAATCTAAGAAGATGGGTGAACCAACATATCAACCCATTGACAACGTATCAAACTCACAGTTTCAACCTAGTCAAACATTACAAATTGAAGGTTCATCAAACACATCATTACCACAATATGGAATGGTTCAACTTGGACCACCTCCATTATATGAGCCAGTGTTTGTACCCTTGAAACTAGGATATGGGAGTGTTCCACCAACGCCAAAGGAAAATGCACCTTTTGACTGGAATCAACTAAACCTGCAACATGAAATTCAAACTCAAACATTACATGAGGAACAAACTCTTTCACAAGGATTTGGTTCAGATCAAGGCATTCAACAAGAAATAAATCCAAATGTTTTACTAGATTCTTCATCAGATTCTGATGCTTCCGATGATGTCGATATGTTCCTCAAAGATCCGAAGTTGACAACAAAGATGGATAAATTCTTGAACAAGGTCTTTAAGATGTTTCCACAAAAATATCTTGATATGATGAGTAATGTGACCTCCTCAAATGAGCAAACTAATGTGCAAAAACAGCAAGGCAGTGATCTGTTAAGTTTCTCTCCACATCCAAATGAAGAAAATGTGCAACAAGAACCTCAACCCACGTTATTGAGTAAGCGTGCTTCATAAACTTTGACAGTGACTATTCCACAAAAGTCAACATTCGAAACAATAAACAATCCATTGTTTAATGCAACACCTTTAACACAAGATCAAATGATGGCCACACAATTGTTGACAGGTGTCCCTCAACAAGAAGTGATTCCTCGAATACCTAAAAGTGGATCCAACTCTAAGATGCAAGAAAGCTTTATGACTGGAATGCCTGATCTTACGAATGTTCAAAACAATTCTACAATGCAACAAAGTTCATATGTCCCATCAAGTTCAATACGTTTGGCAAATACTCAAGTACCCGTTATGCAAAATATTGTGACAGATCCTTCGATAGTGGCAATACAAAGAGCCACAAGTAGTGGTGTGCACCAACAACAAGTGTTGCAACAATTGTGGAATGCACAAAAGGCACAATCGAATGCGCAAACAAGCAATGCACAACAACAACAATATCACATTCAACAAGTTACAGTGTCTTCAGCACCATTACAAGTCAATTCAAACTTGCAACCACCACAATGGATTGGACAAACAACACAGCAAGTCAATGCAAGTGCCATACCCCATATAAAGGAGAAACAATAGAAACCTCCCAAACAAAGTTTTTTGCAAATGATGGGATTTACATCAGGACAACAACAATTGGCACAAAGTCAGCAAATTCCAATTCGCCAACATCAACAACAACATGTGCCTCAATATGTGCCAAGAAAAAAAAGTTATCATACATCACAACCACAACTGATGTCCATGCAATATCAACAACAACCTCAATTGCAATATCAACCTAGGCTACAAATGATGATCCCATCACAAGAAGTACAACAAAAGGGTCAATGTCAAGGCATGGCACAACCATAGCAACAAGAGCTGTATCAAGAACTTTATATGCCAGAGACACCAAAGATAGCAATTTTAGAGCATCAATAGCCAATGGAGAGCACGATGTATCAACAAAGAGTACACCCAAGAATGAATGATGAACTTCCAAAATCTTTGCTATCTGACATAGTTGCACAACAGCTTGAGAAGTTGCAATGACAAATCGACGCATTGCAAACCAAAGGGACAAAGAAATTATACACAGATCAAGATTTATGTCCTAATCCATTTGACAAGAGCTTGTACATGCCTCCCTTTCTTAAGCATTTTGAGGCACCTAATTTTGAGAAATATAAAGGGAACGACAATCCAAAAGACCATATTCGAGCATTTTTTGCAGCATGTACTAAAGTGAGCTATGAGGAAACATATTTGATGCGCTTATTCGCATGAAGTCTCACAGGACAAGCCATGGATTGGTATTCGCATTTGCTAGGGAACATAAAGACATGGCCGAAATTGGCTCAAAATTTTATATCCCACTTCACATTCAACATTGACAATGAAGTGACCATGTCAGATTTATGCAACACAAAGCAAAAGCAAGGTGAACCATTAGTGACTTTCTTACAAATATGGTGAAGCTTGAGTTGTTCTTCCCTAGATATACCTAAAGAACAACAAGTGAACTTATTTATTCAAAATTTGGTCCCCGAAATGATATATGAGCTCAAACTGAAGAGTCCTAGTACCATTGAGAAGCTCATTAAGAAAGGGATGAACATTGAAAATGCTCTTGTAGCTAAGGGACTCATTAAGCTCAACAAAGACAGTGACAACACAAACAATTCAGGGGACAAAAATAGATTTTGGTACAAAAACAAGAATGTCACTAATGATGGAGTTGTCGACGCAAGAGCAGTAAATGCAAATCAACCCAAGTTCATGATAAAGAAATTGAGTGCTCCTAATATGTCGGCTATGCAACAAAATCAGACACAAGCAAGCAATATTTTTCAACAGCCGCAATACCAACAGTATAATCAACAACAAGGTCAACAAGGTCAGCAACAAAACCAACAATGAAAACCTTTCAGATCAAGGGATGGGCCTCCTCGACAGTTTACGCCATTGGGAGAGCCTATTGAATCAGTAATGAAACAATTGATACAAGCAAATTTTATCAAGTTACTAGATGTCAAGGAAGAACCATTGGTAAAGCCGCATTGGTGGAATGATAATGCATATTGTGAATACCATCGGTCAAAAGGACATAAAACCGCATCATGTTTTCAATTGAAACATATGATTCAAGACTTGTTAGATCAAGGGGTAATTGAGGTAGACCCACCCAATGTGACCTCTAGCACTGATCATACAATTTTCAAAACTCCTTTGCTTGATCATGACAAGGGCAAAACATCTTCTTCAAACTCTACCCAAACAATGAATCTTAATTATGCAAATACTGGTTATAACAATGTCATCAATTGTTTTCGAGCATCAAATGAGTATATTTCCACCATAAGAATAAAGGGACAAAGTCCTTCTTGCGCAGTCACCACTCATCGATCCAAAATAGTTCTGAAAGGAGCTCCTGCAATTCCTCCCAAATCAACTCCTACGAGTCAGTATAATCTCCTAGATCATCTGGGGAAGACACCTACACAAATATAAATTATTGAGTTGTTGAAAATGTCCCCTATGCATCGCACAGTCCTAGATAAAGCTTTAACTGAGTCCACCATCTCGACAGACATTGATGTTGACCAGTTTCAAGCCTGAATTGGACATCTCGTTGTTTCCCAACACGTTGCCTTTTCTAATAATGATATTTCCCTTGATAAGCTCCCTCATAATGTTCCTTTACATCTTGAAGTCTTTGTCCAGAATTGCAAGATCCGATGAGTCTTGATAGAAGGCGGAGTAGGTCTTAACATCTGTACCTTGAGAGTAGTCATTGGTCTTGGTTATACAGAAAAATGACATTGATTCTTCCAGAAGAATAACAATCAAAGCATATGATGATGCTGAGCGCCCATCTAAAGGGGCAATTTCATTGCCTATCAGAGTAGGTCCAGTGACAGAAAACACTTTCCTGCAGGTCCTAGACCTTGATCTCCCTTACAATATGATTCTTGGTCATCTGTGGATCCACGCAATGAAAGCAGTTCCATCTACTTATCATCAGTGTTTAAAATATCCTTACAATGGGACTAAGATAACAATTCCAGGAGATCGTAATCCATTTCAATTTTGTGCTAATCTAAAAGATTCCCTACAACAACAAGTCCCAGTCAATAGAGAGGCCCACTCACATAATTATGTGGATCCTAATAAGTTGTTAGATGCTGTCAAAGGAAAATTGAAGATACAGGACCGAGGATGTAGAGAGTATTCAATAGCTCAAACATTCCTCATTGGGAATTTACCAATATCTCCAAAATCACATGGCAAACCACATTTGTTGCCAAAGGAACCTACGGCAGTCATTCAATATCAGCCCCCACTACATTTACAAAATGGGGTGAACTTAACAAGGAAACTTTGGATGATGATGTAATAGATTGGCTTTATAAGGATCAAACTGATACACCACTTGTCAAATTTCCAGTGGAGCGGTATGGAAAAGGGTTTACTATAATGCAAAAAAAGGGATATGATGGCTACAGTGGTTTGGGCCCTGACAAGAAAGGAAGACTAGAACCTATTATACCTAAGATGCAACATCCAACTTTAGGGTTAGGTTTTGTACCATTGCGAATTGGAACCTCGTCTACCAAAGTGACCACATGTGGAAAGGGGCATGACTCTGATGATGAAACAACACCTAAGGATACCCAACCTGAAACTGATTCCAATGAATGGGAGTGGAGTTCCTTTTCTTCTAGCTCCTATGCCCTTGAAAATGTTTTCCTTGACCCTGACGATTTGCCCATGGAAGACAAACATGAAATAACTCCCCCTCCCAAAACGTGTCCTAATGCTTGGATAGAGTCATTCTGGGAACCAAGCTCCGAATCAGATACGAGCAGTTCAGATAGTGATACCACAGACATTCTTATCCTTACCATCTTGGCCCTAACTCTCCTTGAAACCAATGATGACATACCCCTTGTCTATCCACAGCTTATCCAACATGACCAACAAGAACCACTCAAATTGGATTGTTTTCAAAATGACGAAGCAATTGCAGAATTCCTTGGACTACGGGAAGGTAAACCACAAGGCGATCATAAGGCAAGATTTTCTATTGATTTAGATTCCACAACATATTTTGGAGAGTCAACTCCATCTTCTAGTCATAAAAATGAAAAAGAAAAAGAAAAAGAAAAAGAAAAAGTAAAAAATCAAAAGAATGGGTTTTTGAGTGAAAACCGTAAGGCACTCTCTGACCATGGAAAAGTAAAAATAAAAGACGTACCTACGGGTGAAAACCTCTTTGAGGCACCCAAAGGTGGAAGATTGGACATACCCTCACCAAGTCAGGATAAATCAACATTGCTTGTGGAAATGATCGAAGAGATAAATTTGGGTACACCTGACAACCCTAAGGTCATTCATTTCGCTGCTTCTCTATCAAAACAAGAAAAGATAGATTTTGTCAATTTCTTTCTCGAGAAGAAGATCAGTTTTGCATGGTCTTATGCAGATATGCCCGACCTTGATCCAGAATTAGTCCTTCATCACTTGCCATTAAAACCAGATGCCAAGCTCGTCAAACAAAAACCCAAAAAGATGCATCCCCAGGTGGCTCTCTTAGTCAAAGTAGAACTCAAAAAATTATTAGATGTGGGCTTTATCAAACCAATTGATTATGCAGATTGGATTTCAAATTTGGTACCAGTTAGCAAAGTAACTGGGGGCATAATAATCTGTACGAATTTTAGGGATCTCAATAAAGCATGCCCTAAAGATGACTTTCCACTGTCGAATATAGACATCATAGTTGACATGACTGCCAGATATGAGATGCTATCATTGATGGATGGTTTTTCCGGATATAATCAAATTCGCATTGCTCTTGAAGATCAACATAAGACTGCATTCACATGTGCTTGGGGTACCTATTGCTGGAATGTGATGCTCTTTGGCCTTAAAAATGCTGGAGCAACATATCAAAGAGCTATGACAACAATTTTCCATGATTTTATGCATACTTTGATGGAAGACTATGTTGATGATCTATTATGCAAATCTGTCACAAGAGATAGTCATCTAGCCATCCTTGGCCCAATCTTTGATCGAATGGAAACCTGCAAGCTCAGACTCAACCCAAAGAAATGTGTCTTTGGTGTCACAGGCGACAAATTATTAGGGTACATTATTTCTCACAAAGGCATAGAAGTAGACCCAGAAAAAGTTAAAGCAATAATGGATATGCCTCCTCCTTCCAATCTCTGTCAACTAAGAAGTCTGCAAGGGAAGTTACAGTCAATCCGCTGGTTTATAGCTCACTTGGTAGACAAATGTCATCCCTTCCAACATTTATTGCATAAAGGTGTCCCTTTTAAATGGACTGAGCAATGTCAATCAACATTTCAAACTCTCAAGGATTATCTAATGTCACCACCTATTCTAATGCCTCCTATAGCAGGGAAGCCATTCATATTGTATATCTCTGCAACTAAAATGACACTGGGAGATCTCTTAGCCCAACAAGATGAGAAAGGCAAAGAACGGGCTATTTATTATATCAGTCAGGCACTAGTGGGCTATGAACTGAATTATTCAACTATTGAATGGGCATGTTTAGCAGTGGTATTTGCAACATAGAAGCTTCGACACTATATGTTAAATCATCAGACATTGTTAGTTGCAAAAATTGATCCCTTGAAATACTTTCTTAGCAGGGCAGCTTTGACAGGTTGCCTGGCAAAGTGGATTATTATCCTAAGTGAGTTTGATATTGAGTACATTGAGAGAAAGGCAATAAAAGGACAAATCATAGCAGATCAACTTGCAGAGGCACCTATTCATGATGATCATCCAATGTTGACAGATTTCCCTGATGAATCAATATTTTCTCTTACTTCTTCTAAGGAATGGCAATTATACTTTGATGGATCTCACAAAAAGTATGGCTCAGGAGCAGGTATATTGTTTGTCACCCCTCAAGGAGATGCTATCCCAAAGTCATATAGGATCACTTTCCATTGCACCAATAATATTGCAGAATACAAAGCTTTGGTCACAGGACTTAGAATAGCAATCCAATGGAACATTACACATTTGCAAGTCTATGGAGATTCCCAGTTAGTCATTCGTCAAGTGAATGATGACTATGCAACAAAAGATGAAAAACTTCTTCCCTACAAGCATATGGTGGATTTTTTCAAGACAAAATTTACTGATATCCATTTTAGTCAAGTTCCAAGAATCCAAAACAAGTCAACAGATGCTATGGCAACTATTGCTTCCATGTTAAATATGCCCCACAATAGGGACAGATGTGAATTTTTGGTCGAACAGTTGCTGGTGCCTTCTTTTGAAATTTTGATAGCAGATGTGATGTGTGTTCTTGTTGGTCCTAATTCCCCATGGTACAATGACATCTATTGGTATTTGAAATCCCAAACCTTATCACCTAACCTTTCCTCTAACCAACGCCGAGCCTTCATACGCCAAACTGCCAAATATGTCATCATCGCAAACACCCTTTACCGTAGTTCTTTTGACCACACCCTCCTTAGGTGTTTGGATTCTAACGAGGCACAAACAACTTTACGCGAGGTTCATGATGGTATATGTGGGGGCCATTTCAATGGTCTGAGTCTAGCTAAAAAGTTAGTTCGTGCTGGATATTATTGGCCCACCATGGAAAAGGATGCTCATGATTTTGTCAAGAAATGCTACAAATGTCAAATACATGGAAATTACATTCATGCGCCAGCTCAAGAACTTCACTCTGTCATATCTTTGTGGCCCTTTTCTCAATGGGGATTGGATCTTATTGGCAAGATTCACCTGACATCTGCAAACGGACACAAATTCATCATCACAGCCATAGAATACTTTACAAAATGGATCGAGGCTATCCCTATGACCTATATCACTGGTGTTCAAATTTCAAAGTTTCTATTGAATTATATCATATGTAGATATGGGGTTCCCCTTGCAATAGTCACAGATAATGGCTGTCCATTCAAAAATAAAGATGTCGAGGAACTCTGTGAAAAGTTTTGCATCCAACACCGTTTCTCCAGTCCTTACTATCCACAAAGTAATGGTCAAGCCGAAGCATCAAATAAAACCATCATTAAGATCTTGAAAAAGGTTGTCAATAATGCTGGTCGACATTGGCATGTACAGTTGAATCCAACACTATGGGCTTATCGCACTTCCATCCGCACACCTACTAGCACAACACCTTATTCCTTGGTGTATGGTGCGGAAGCCATTTTACCCTTGGAAGTGGAAATTCCCTCTTTGTGTGTTTCCCTGCAACATTTGATTGATGATGAGATGCATAGAGTCTCTAGGCTGCATTAGCTTGAGATGTTAGATGAGAAACGTCAGACAGCCCTGACACATTTGCAAGCATATCAAAACCGTCTCCGTCGCTCTTATAATAAGTACGTCAAAGGGCAACACTTCGAAGTGGGAGACTTGGTCCTAAAGGCGAACCCGAAGAATACACAATCTACTGACATCATCAAAGGAAAATTTGAGCCTAATTGGGTTGGACCTTTCATAGTTACTGCAGCCTATGGTTCGGGGGCATATCAGCTTGCGACCCCAGATGGTGAACCTCTGTCAGATCCTGTCAATAGCATGCACCTTCGAAAGTACTGGCCATAGTTTTTCTATCAGCAGTTCTTTAATATGATCTTGAAAATTTTTCAAAAAAAATCAAAAGCTCAAAAATACAAAAAAATAAAAAAAGTGAAAATTGAAAAGAAAAAAAAAAGTAAAGAAAAATAATTCGCCCTCTAGTGAAAACCTAGCAAACAGGCGCTTTGGCCAAGTACCATGGTGAAAACCTGGCAAACAGGCGCCATGTGTAAAAGACTATTGCTCCATTATCTATCATGACTCCTAGCTGTACTTTTCCCCCCGCAGGTTTATCACGATTATCCTTGCCCCGACCCAATGATCTGTTCCTGGCCTATGATTGGTCAACATCATTGTCTTGCATACTCAGATTTCCAGTCCTTATGCATATGTTTTGGTCCTGGTTGCTATATATGTTTTTCAAATTTTCATTGGGTGCATGCTCCTTGTCATGATCAATTACTGGAGTAATTGTTGCGTGTGGATTGGACCTTTCTTATCATATAATGTCTTGAAAAAAATCCCTAAAAATCATATAATGTCCTAAAAAAAAATCCCTAAAAATCATATAATGTCCTGAAAAAAATCCCTAAAAATTAGATAATGTCCTGAAAAAATCCTTAAAAAATCAAATAAAGTCCTGAAAAACGAAAAAATATTTGTAAAAAACTCGAAATTCCTACAAAGTGAAAAACATCAAAATCCAAAAACAATTTCTTTGGCATTTTGCATTTTGTCAATAAATGGTCCCCTTTGTGCATAGACAGATCGCTGAGCATACATCCAATGACAATCAATCAAACATTGTGCTTTAATGAAATCACGCATTAACAGATGAACTGTTCGACCAAGCAAGCATTCAACCTGATCACAGTTGTCACATCAATCAAAATAGCATCAACGTTACCATTGGTCCTTGTCAACATTATCATGGGTCTTATACAAGGTGTGGTATACTTGAAACCAGACTGTGTCCTGTCTTCAACGGGGTACTGCATTCCCTGAAACTAGACAACATGATCATTCTTGTTTTCCACTTTTGACAATGACGATTAGACTGTTTGTTTGACTTGGTTGAATTTGTGCATCTTATCTTTTTACTAATTTATCTTTGGCTTCGATCATGTTCCTATGTTGCTCGATGATGTCACTGAGTGATTTAGAGTGACCGGGATGGTTCATGGTCCCTTTCCTTTTTTTGTTGTGTTTATTGTTTGTGGAATGTTTGTCACAAACTGGGGCAACTATATCATTGGGTGTCAATGATAAGTATGGTCGCTTTGTGAACATCGCACAGACCTCGACCCTTGATGTATGCACCCTAGGATGCTTCACTCATTCCTTGTGTGCGATGTGTCTATCTTTTGCAAAAAGGGTTGCGTTCTAGCTCTGGCCTTCAATACTATGATGCTCTGCATCCGCTTTGCTACAATAAATAAAGGTTCTCACCTACTCATGTGCATTTGTGAAAGCAAGTTTTCTTTCATCTCTCACTATCCTCTGTCTAATTTCTTCTTACTAACATTTCTTTCGTCAGTCTTGGCAGTCCATTCGGTCTAGTTCTCCGATCTCTAAAAAATAAAAAATAAAAATAAGTTGCATCCTGCATTCATTAGTTAGTACACTTGCATTATATCAAGCCCATACAAAGCATTTTATCCATTTCATCTTATAAATGCATCAAAAACATAAACAAAATTCATACATGTTACAGAGATAGTACATAGACGGTGCATAAGACATCCATATATGGAAAGTAAACATAAGCCATAACACATTGCATCCCATCATATAGTTACATATCATATCATATATCAAAACAAAGAGAACAATATCGGAGTACAAAATTGGACTGTCTGTCCTACGTATGGCCCACAGGCTGAATACATAATGTCAAACTATATATGTCTCTATCATAAGGAGTACGTGCCTCTGTCACTAAGTGCTCCCTCTATCCTCCTCATCCCTGCCATGTCTTGAGGATGAAGCCCCTCCTGTCCTTGGTCCTGACTGTGGTGGTCTCATAGGTCCACTCACCCCCATGCTACTCACTGACCTCTAAGAGTGTGGCCTACTCTCTGTCCTTGATCATGACCGATATGATGCTGCTCTCTGCTCTAGTGGAAATGCACTCTCATATAGAGTCCTCAAATGGCGCATCTCATCTCCTGCCTCTAATAACATCCGTGTCATCTCACACGCACTAGCATCCCTAATCGACCCAACATACTTGGTCACTCTCTGCTCTGCTTGCTGTGCCTGGGCTATCACTGTATCTCGAGCCATTGTCAGCCTGGTTATCTCTGCTCTAAACGTATCCCTCTCAGTTGACCACTGCTCCTGCTCTATCCTCAAGATAGCATTCTATCTCTCCAATGTAGCAATGTAATCATGCTGACTCACTATGGCAGCCCTACATATATGCATCTCCTCTATGCTAGCCGTCTCCTGCCCTATGGGTATATCCTGCAATGACTCATGATTTGCTGGATCTGGCTCATCTCTCTGCGTGCACCTAGGACTCTCTCCCTCATCGTCCTCATCTTCCTCCTCATCCTCCTCATCCTCGTCCTCATCCCCCTCGTCCTCATCATCTCCCTCATCATCTTCCTCCTCATCATCTCCCTCCTCCTCTCCCTCGTCGTCATCCTCCTCCTCTCCAACGAGTGGGAAGTCCTCCTGTCTCCTAGGTACCAGAATATCAGGATCTGTCAATGGCACTGGCCGCTGTCGTGCAAACCATTGCTCATATCCCTCTATTGTCCCGACATCTACAACATCTGATCTCCAATCCCACTATCATCATTGTAGCTGTATGAAGTCGGTATATGCTATCTGTGGCTGAATCATCTTCCCCCACTGACTCATCTCTCTGTGGGATCGGGCAAAGTGTGCAGTCCCTATCGGTACATCCTACCTCTCTCCAAATTATCGTCTGACTCTCTCTGGCATATACATCTCAATCACTCTCTGGCGATTCACTAGTTGCCCAATCAGATATCTCTCCTATCTACAATACGGTAGCTCATCACCATCATTTGACCATCTAGGGCAATCATGATATGACCTCTATGTGAAATCTCTCAACCTGTCTAGCTCATGTCACCAATACAATATGTATCCAAATGGACCCTATCTTAGTGCTCCCCCATAACTGTACACATATGGTCGATGTGGTACTACCTGTCTCTTTGCAATTGGCCAACATATGGCTATGTGCTCAAATTCCCATACCTGTAAAAGTGTGACCCTACAACTCAAAGTCTATACCCTCTGATATGCTATCTAATGCAACTGAAAATATAGCATGGCAAGCACACATGGTCCCCATGCGTATATAGTCCCCTCTATTGCCATCTGCTCTAGCACTCTTCCCCATCCAATAGGGAATCCATGTCCTCGTCTATCACCTGCTAATAGGCATGCCATAACCACTGCTATCACCACATATTGCTGATCATACTCTGCTGCCATGGTCTCCCAGTGGATCTCCCTCTCTATGATATCAAGGTCATCTGTGTCACACTCAAATAATCTGCACAAAGAGTCTCTCCCTGTCACTGGGTCGTCCACCACCATCTCCCCATGAATCAGAATGCGGAGGATACGCCACACATCCTCTAATGTCACAGTCGCCTCTCCAGTCGGAAGATGGAAAGAGGAAGTCTTTGAATGCCATCGCTTGGCCAATGCGGTGAGAAGTCCTGTGTTTGCACTAATCTCAGGCATGTACGTAATGTAGTATAATCCAAGTCCTACTAATGTGTCTTTGTCAGTACTCCTGAGTTTGTATCGCAACATGAAACAGTCGGGTCTATTCTCCTGTGCGATCAATGGATACTGTCAACTTTGCATCACAATTGGGGCACAATTTGTTAGTTTTCGGGTTTTCTCCTAAGGGCTGCATTTCCTTGTTTCATGCACCAATCAGGGTTTTTAAATCTATTTTTGACCTATCCTACCCTTATCCCTCTTTTCAGGATCATCTGCGCGTTGCTTTCGGTCAAACTCAGGTCATAAGTGCACAATTGCGCTTGTGCACACTATTTTGCATTTTTGTAGCATCAAGCTACACCTGTGTACCTTACACAGGTGTAGAACATCATTACATAGGCACAGAATGCGCCCACATAAGCATAGTTCTACATTTTTCCCTCCCCTGTGGGCCCCGCAATGTCCCGCAATCAAGCAAAATTCATGAAATTGAACATATGGGTTTTTGAGCTACATACCACTACTCCCACATCATCCGGTCGTCTGTAGGTGCATACACATTCCCCAAGGTGATCTACCATTGGAATGTTCTCCATCTCTCTGCAAGGGTCTTTTTTCTTGAGCAACAACTCCTCCACTTTGGCTAGTGCAAATGAACTCTTTTCCTTCTCCTTGTCTCCTATATAGATCTTTGTCAGTACCTAGATGGATGTGCATGCTCTCCATCTTATGATGGTCATGGTCTTTTGCCCCTTCCACTACTTGTCCTTTGTGCATCCGCCCTTTGATTTTTGATCCATTCGAACCTATCGTCTTCTGTCATTCTTATCGATCACTTGGCCTCTTTTTTGGATTTTTCTGGCCAATTCCTCGAGGGGGCATGCATATGTTATTGCTATTGTCTAGGGCATTTTCATTATTGTTCTTTGAAACAACACTTAGAATCGCATTGTCTCAAAGAGGGGCAAAATGTAGACATCTAAAAATGGTCAACGCTTGTGGAGTCATACTTTAACATTTGTGCATTGCCTTATTTTAGGGTTCTTGCATCGCATTAATATTTCTTCTATGTTGCGCACTTGGTCTTTATCATTTGCAAGCATCGAGTCCTTCTTCTGCATTCCTCATTTTCATCACTTTCGAATTAGGTCTTGTCGATAGCAATCTTCAGTCATGATTTTGGTCGATCTTATCCTGTCGCATTATGGTGCATGCTCATTTATCATCATTTTGGACATTGTCAATCCTAATCGATGATACAATTAGGGTTTTGTCCTCTTGTCAATCTTTCAATCATCTTTAGCTTGTTAGTAATCATTTGCGATTATCAACTTGTCAATCTTGTCATTTTATGATCGATTTGTCATCAATCCTTATCCTTGTCAATCTCGTCATTTTGCGATTGATTCGTCATCGATCCTTGTCCTTGTCAATCTCGTCATTTTGCAATTGATTCATCATCAATCCTTGTCCTTGTCAATCTTGTCATTTTGCGATCGATTCGTCATTGATCCTTGTCCTTTTCAATCATGTCAATTTGGATCGATTAGTCATTGTTCCTCATCAATTGGCACCTATCAATTTGATCTCCTTGTCAATCTTGGTCAATTTGTCATTGATTCTTGTTAACCAATCTCAATCATTTATCAACATTTGTCCTTTGTCAATCAGAATCATGATTGAACCTACATTAATTTCTTGTTGTCTTGACCTAATTCCTTGTCCTCTTATTTCTAGGGTTTTATGATTTGTTCATTTAATCCTTTTATTCTTCTTTGTGGGTTAAATAAATCTATTTATTTAGTCCTATGTCTCTTTCATGAATTAATTAATGGATGAAAACCTATTAATTAATTCACCTAATTTCTATTTCTCCTATTTTATTTTATTTTTCTAATATTTCCCCTAATTTCATTCCCTCATTTTCTCCTATGTTTATGCTTCCATTTGTTGCAATCATGGAGGCTATTTTCTCTCTTCCCTTTTGTCATGGGAATGGCATTTCAATCTTGTCATAATTTGTCATTCTTGATTTGAATTTCCTTTCAAATCTCTTCATGCTAATCTTGTCCTCTCTCCAATTTGTCTATAAATTGGATGGTTTTCTTCAAAGGAAATCAATCATATTTTTGAGTAACCTTATACTGTGAATTTCATCAACAACTTGCTTTCCACTTGCATTTTACACTTGTAGGTGAGATCCACAACAAATTTGAAGGTGAAAGAAGAACAATGGAGCCACATGAAGGAGATATCTGCGTCGGTTTGCTTCAATTTCATTTGATTTGAATATCTTATCTTTATGTCTTCATTGATTGGATCGGGATTACTTTCATAGCATCTTTAGGTTTTGTGGTTGTCCTAATTGCTATTGTTTTGATGATTTTCAATTTCCTGATCTACATGTAGTATTTGAATTTCTTTGCATTAGAGTATAAATCATTAATGTGTCATCATTGAATATCACTAGTTACTTGAATGTGCCTTGAATGTGTCATCTTTGGATTATTTTTTACGTTTTTTATTCTCATGGATAGGTATTGAAGCACTTGCATGGGCAATAAATCTTTTTTGGATAGGACTTGGAGACTTTTGAAAAGGCAAGCAAGGAAATTGGAGTTTGTTCCAACGAATTTAAAGTCAGTGAGGCCCTTTGCAGCAAATTCAGAGGTAATTTGAAACCCTCATTGCTGAAAGTAAGCTGATAGGAAACACATACATATTCCACTCTTAGTAGGTAAACTTAAAAGGAATGTAAGATAGATCTCAAAATAATGACTCATTGTATCCTTTTCTTTCTATTACGGTCTCAAAATGTAAGATAGATCTCAAAACAATACTGGATTGCAGAATATTATAGATGGATTAGTGTCAAAGGTTGACTACGGAGCAATATCATCCACATGATGAAAGAGTAGCTAATGAGAGGAGCTTGGAAAAATATCCATGTCCATTTAATGATTTTCTTGGTGGAAAGGTGAAAAAAAGAAATGTGATTTATCGACATATGATTAGTTGTGGGCATAGTGGTGTAAGCCCTTGGGATTATAATTATTATGAAGATATGATAGAATTGCAGACTATGAGAGATGAAGAGGCAACAAACATAGAGGAAGTGGCAACAAACATAGATGAAGTGGAACCAAACATAGATGAAGAAGAAAAAATGTTTGACGAAGGGTTTGCAGTTGATAGAATATTGAATGAGGATCTAAGAGATGATTGGGACAAGTCAATGGAGGATGATTTAAAGCTTGTTTATGCTAATTGTAAGTTAAGTCATTTGACAACAATCCTTCAAATTCTTAACTTGGAAGCGGTGCATGCTTGGACAAATGAGAGTGTAGATCAGTTATTGGCATTATTAAGTTCTTTGTTACCAGCTGGCACCACATTGCCAAAAAAATGAAGTCAATGTAAATAGAAAATCAGTAAGCTTGGCTTGGGGTATGAAAACATCCACGCATGTGTGAATTGTTGTGTATTATTTTGCAAAAATCTTGCAAGTGACAGTGAATGTCCAAAATATCATGAAGCGAGGTATAGACAAGGGTTGAAATCAGTTGTGATTCCTAGAAAAGTTCTTCGCCACTTTCCGATAATACCATGATTAATCCAAATGTATAGGTGCTGAGACATTGCTGAACTTACCCAAAATAAGAGAACTGATGGAAAACAACGACATGTGCCTGATTCAAGGACGTGGATGCAATTTGATAATAGATGGCCTGATTTTTCTCAGGATCCTCGTAATATAAGGTTAGGTTTGGCTCTAGATGGGGTGAACCCATTCTCAGATCAAAGTACTAGATGGTCAACTTGGCCAATGTTTCTAATAAATTATAACTTTCCTCCATGGTTAAAAACTATACCATTTTTCTTAATATTATCATTGATTATACCAGGAAAGAAATGTGTGACTTCAGAAACAATAGATGCTTATCTAGAGCCATTATATGATGAGCTAATGGAATTGTGGAAAGGAATTGAAGCAATTCAATCTTTAAGAGATGGTCATTCAATCAAATTCACTTTAAGAGCTTCCTTATTGTTTACGATACATGATCTTTTTGCGTATGGCACATTATCTAGTCTCTTTGTTCATGGATACCATGGATTTCATGCTTGCAACTTAAAGGATTTTGTGAGGCACTCAAGAAGTTTGCATAAGTGTATTTATTATGGATATAATGCTTACCTTAAAATGGATCATCCATATCGTCAGCAAAAAACATGTTTCAACAGTCAAGAAGAGAATCGTGAAGCACCATTGCTAATAACAAGTAATTACATTATTGAGTATGGACATAAAAGAATGTCATTTATTGAAAATTAATGGATTGTGGGTAGTAGAAATGATCCATGTAATGAAAGTGGTGTAAAACAGTTGTGCATATTGTATAAGCTTCCATACTTTAAAGATATAGCCATTAGGCATACTATTGAATTTATGCATACCGAGAAAAATATAGCCTATGCTATAATAGAAACTTTTTTTGGTACCTTAGATGCTATTTCATCACGTGAAGACTTTTGAGAAATAAAGATTCGTTGAAATCTTTGGGTGAAAATATAATAATGAAAAATATAGAAAACCTGGTGCTCCTTACGTCTGGACAAAGGAACAACATGCACAATTCTTACAATTGATGTCTCAGAATCGCTTTCCCACTGGATATATAAGTAGTAGCATCAAAAGACAAACTGACAGTAATAGCTTAAGAGGCCTCAATACCCATGACTATCATGTCATAATCGAGAATATCTTACCTATTGTGGTAAATATATCAAGTTTGACAAAGGGGCTGAGATTGGCAATTATAAGGTTGGGCCTAATATTAAAGAGAATGAGCTTACATGTATTAGATCCTTCAAACTTTGATAGTTTGAGGGAGGAGGTTGTTGAAGTCCTTTGTCTATTGGAACGAGAATTTCCAGCAACAATCTTTAACATTTCTATGCATCTTTTGATACATCTAGAATATGAACTAGAGCATTGTGGCTCAATAAGAATGAGATGGATGTATCCTATAGAACGATATATGAAGGTTTTGAAATTTTTTGTCCATACTAGGGAAAAACCAGAAGGCAACATGTCTGAGGGATATTCAATGCAAGAGGCCATGGGATTTTGCACAAAATATATGAAGGATTTAAAAAATGTCAATCGACATGTATGGGATGATGATGAAGATGATAGAGTTGTAGGTGAAGCATTAGAAGGAAATGGATGTCGCTTCAAGCTATCATATCAATAAAGAAGTGCAATACATGCCTTTATTCTTCAAAACACATCTTCGTTCGATAAGTGGCGCAGGTAAAAAAGAAATTACACAATAATTTATTTACTCAATTGCATTTACATATTTATATTATTAATCTTACTATTTGTAGGTCATTATTTTATGTAGAAAATATGAAAAAGAGAATCAAACTTGGATGCAACATCGACCTCAAAAGCACAACCGTCATGATTTGATTGGAGGAGATTATTTTCCAAAATTTGAAGAATGGATTGCTAATGCAATAAATGATGCAAAATGAGGAGGTCATGATATAACAACAAAGGAAAGTGAACTTTCACAATCTCCACATTTGTGGGCTATGAGTTTTAGTGGAATGTGGGCCTATGGTAGTCACTTAAGAGTGGAAGAAAAAGACAAAGGAAAGACTAATTGTGATTGTGTTGTTAGTGCTGAATTTCTTCATGGAAATGAGAAGAAATTTTATGTTGGATTCATCCAAGATATTATTCAAGTGGATTTTGGTGAAAATTGTCCTATAATATTAAAAGGTGAGTGGATCCGACCATTCGTGGTACAATTTGATGAGTATAGATTTGTGTGTGCAAATACACGACATTTTTTATCAGAGACAAATGAGTCGTATGTTTCCCCTCTTCAAATTAACCAGTCATTTCCAATTGATGATGTAAGAAGTCCGAGCTGGTCTTATGTCATTCAAACAAAGTCTCATTCAAAATGAAAAATTCATGGAAGTTGTCGATGTAATGCTTGATGGGCAATATGCTAATTTACAAGAAACATTCCAAGAAGTGGATGAAGACAATGATGGATTGTTTGAAGAATAAATTTTGATTACAAATGAAGAAATTGGGAGAGAGAATGTATTACATTTCTCAAATGATGACAAGGAAGAAAATCAAGAAGATGCAGACACTAGTGATAAAGATTCTGATCTTGCTGGCAATGCAGATGATTATTGGTGAGCCCCATTTTATGACTTTTTATTTAAGACTTTTATGTTGTTTTAAGACCGTTTTATGTTGTAAGGACACGAACCTTCTAACTAATACTTGTTTGAAATCTTTAATGTTGAACAAAGTTGATATATTAATATGTTATCTTTAATATTTGTAACCATGCTACATTGTGACTGTCAGTTGTGCCTTATAGCAGTAATGACTACAAGACAAACATTTGATGAAATGTCTTTGTAGATAGCCATTATCTTAGACTGTACTTTACTCTATCTTTGTATCATGGACTACTCTACATCTATTGGGTCTTCTATATAATGACAATGTTTTATCTCTATGACTATCATGGTATGGTTTGTTACTGCCTTATATGTATCAAACTATGATTCACTGAGATATGATTTGTGAACTGTTCAGTTTGATGAGCTAATTATACATTATTATTTATTTGGACATCAGGAAATGAGGAAAAAGAATTTAAGGCACAAATTAGATGATGGTGATCATATTTCTGAAGTTCCAATCACAAATTATGAGCACTCTTGTGAAGAACGTGTGGCCAAAAATAATGATTTTTTATCGCATCTAGTTTTGACAAACAAGCAAGTTGTAAATCCACTAAGTAGTATATTATTTGTTTAATACTATTTAAGGAAATTTTATAGGCAAGATTTTTATGTACATAAGACATGATATGATATATTTTTTTGTTTTTCAGCCAAGAAAAACAATGCAGAGAAAAAGAAAAGAAAAAATAAAAAGAAAGTAAAGATACAATGCGGCCAACTCATAGAAGCCAACGTTTTTGTGACACGAAAAATGTACTTGGTGAAAACTATAGTTGTGGTGATGTGCAACCTGATATACCACATGGTGATGTGCAACCTAATATACCACATGGTGATGTGCAACCTAATATACCACATAGTGATCTCTTAACACAAAGTCTAAGAGAAATTGTTGAAAAACAAGAGAGCAAAGGACCAATGAATTTGCAGATGATTTATTCAAGTTTAAAGGATGTGATTGAAGTGAAATATGTAGAGACCACTACTGATCTATCTACTCATGTCACACATAATGTGGCAGAGGAGCATGAAGTTCCAATGGCTTAGAGTGAAGTTGTTGCATCTACAACTTTTGATGGAAGTATTGGATTAGCTAGAAATATTGGTAGTGGTTTAATAGAAGATGTGGCTGCTTTTGTTAAAAGAAAGAGATTGAGTCAAAATTTATATAGATCTGTAGAGAAGAATGCAAAAGAAAGAAAATTAGAAGGGAAGAAGGCGTTCTTGGTTGAGGTGTCAAGAGATGGTGAACCCATTGGGCAAAATGTTGCAAGGTGGGCCACTGAGTTGGGCATAAGATGTAGGGCCCATTTGCATATATGTAAATCAAATTTTGCAGACTAAGATCCACAAAGTGTGGAAAATGTTATTAAAAAAATGGAAAATGCCTTTGACACTATTGGTGGATAAATCTCAAGAAAATATTATAAAAACAAGATGAGACTTTTGATGAACAATTTTAGATACAATTGTAGAAAATCAATCATGGAGGGAAAAGAGAGGTCTGACTACTCCACTCTATCTCCAAAATAGTGGGAGGCATTGAAAGAAAGCATGCGTTCTGAAGAATATTTGACAATGAGTCACAAAGGCAAGAGAGCAAGAGATAATGTGAGCATTGAATTTATGTCATTTGGTTGAGGCAGGTTGCAAGCCAAAATGGACAAATTAGGAGTAAGTGTATGGATTTTTGGTTCAATCTACATTGTGTTATTTAATTAATTTTTTTTTGGACTGACTATATGTTAAAATTGACATTGTATTTTAGGTGGAAAACAGTAATAGAGAAGTAGGTAGTATGAAGTGCAAATCTAGTTCATCCACAGATATTTCACATCCATCTGTTGAATGCCTACTAAGAACATCACAAAATCATGTCAACTCAAATGAAGGGTTAGAAGATATAATCAGTTGCTTACACAGTCTCACTGAGAAAGTTTCATAGTTGGCTCCCTCTGTTAAGCCTAGAATTTATGCATGGAATGACCATGATTTCATGGATTCAGATCACGTAAGAGTCTATCCCTCAATATTTTGATTCTCACCTATATCATCTTTATATTGTATTTTGATCATATATAGAACAATGAATCTATGAAATTTTTCCTTTGTTGACTATTTTTTAAATGAATTACTCCTCATATGGATAATTTTTTAAACATGTAGAGAAATTTTATCAAAAACAAAAACAAAAAACACCTTGATGCCAATAGAGCTGTCGATATTGATAGTGATAATGATGAATTCAAGCAGTATATGAATGATATTAATAATAGTAGTTGTTCTCAACTTGAGGTCATTGCTATGAAACCTTTACTTTTCTTTTGTCTTTTAGTACTTGTTTTTTCTTTTGTGCCAATATACTTTTGATGATCAAATTGAATATTTAATCAAATTAAAGATAACATTCATTGTAATGTCCCTACATATTATATGTTATTTCAGACATAGAAAACATATTATATGTTATCAGTTTGATAGGGACCATACATTATGAGTTCTGAGTATCACTTTCATCGTAACCCAATAATAGTTTCTGATCATATATCACTTCAAATATCAACTATACCAATTAGAGGGATAAATATATTGATATTGTAGATTATAACCATCATTCTTAGTGTAAGTGGTAACTACTATTGTATATATCAGTTCTCATGAAGGTTTTGAGTTAATTACTTAAAAAAAGAAGTCATATGTGATTAAATAATTCCTTATTCTTAAGAATTCATAAGAAGGGACATTACATTCACCAGCATTCCACACCAAGGAATTGATACCCACGACAATATGTTATACAACTTGCACAAAAGAAAGAAAAGTCTATTGTATTGCATTAACAAAGTCTTGATAAATTATTGCAAAGATCTAAAACTATCTGATAATGGCTAGTATTATAAAACCTTCTCATATATATGAAAATCACTAGTCTTTTGAAATGAAGGGGTGCACCCCTTTTGAACTAAACAACTATAGTTTGTTAAACTTAGACACAAAAAAATTAAGTATGCCAATATGATTGATATAATCATCATCTTGTTAACACTGGAAGTCTGAGGTCCATTTCTTCATTGTGCTCTCCATGGTATAGGATCTCTATATCATCTGGATCACATATGGAGCTAGATTACCATCCTCATCGACTAGTCCTCTGGTTGTGCTCATGAAACCTATCAATTGAAGTTTCTAGTCTCCCAACGACATGAGTTCTCCATCATGGAACATGACTGGCAATTGGATCAATTGTTTATTCTCTAGGAATTGGATGGTATTTTTCAACTTGTCCCCAAATTCATTGTGTTCCTTCAATAGGGTATCTTCTTCATTCTTATCCTCTGGAGTCATAGAGTCATGAGTGGTCATGATCTCTTGGATCCGTTTGTGAAACCTCATATGCTCTATGTATGCTTTTGATGGTACCAGTGTGCATCTTTGGTGCAAGAGCACCTAGAATGAAGACAACTTGGAGGACACCATGCAGGCATGACAAGGAGATGTATGGGTCCAATAAACTAAATTTTCATGTTTTAAAGCCAATTATGGCATTTCAATGCAATGATCCTAATGTAATGGTTAATTATCCTGATGGACCTAATAGCACCATAGGACCAAATATAGTATTTAAGGGTTATAGGATTGGGCATGGTCTTAAGAGTGTTTATACCTCTTGAATAAAGCATTATAATCCCTTAAGATTCATTAGTTTGGGGTAGAAGTCCAAATAGGGTGTTTAATAGGATTTTATAATTCAAATGTTTGAACGCCAACGGCTAGTGCCATCTTGGTGGGAAATGACAAAACTGGCTTGTTAAGAATTTGTATTGACAAATAACTCCAAGGATCAGTTGGGATAGTTGTAGGAGGTTTACTTAAATCCTGAGAGGCATTTTTATGGGAGAGCAAGAGGTGAGAACACAAGCAAGTGTAGATTGAATGGACTACAACACAATAGCAATAAAACTCATTAATTTTTCTACAAATCTGTGGTTTTCTTTGCATTAAGGTAGTTTGCTATTGACTTGGTAATGAGATGTGGATAGTATCTATGTCTCTTTTCATGTTTTCAATCTGCTGAGGGTTTAATAAAATCTAGGAACACACATTGCATTGTTCCTTCCTAAGTCTGTAGTCATTAATTCACTGTTTTGTTGATTTTCATTGACACAATGATCCAACCATAGATGTAGGACCATGATACCTATGGTTTGGATCATCTCCTAACATGTATCATACACTCATAAAAATTTAATGACAGGAAGGTGAGTATGTTGGGTGTACACCATAAAGAGTTGACTAAAAATGCATAATTTTAATGCCACAATAATAGCAGTAGCAGATTGGCCTTAAGGAGAGGCTATTTTTGTGTTTGACATAGTGAGTATAGGTTGAGGACATGGTAAATCATCCCTCATTTTATTCTGGAAGTGGTGTTTGGTGAATTTTTTGGGCAAGCCCTAAGTTATAAGGTGTTTTAGTGAGGGTTTTGGGGTTAGGGCATACAAAAGCCTTAGCTGGTCATTAAACATAGAAAATAACTGGTTTGGGATCATAAAAAAAGATTGTATGGAAGGGTGTTTGCTAGTGTTGAGTTGAGGAAGTACTTCCTTTGCAAAAGAGGCCTAATTAGCCTACCGGGTACAGAGGACAGTGAGGTTTTGGGACTGTTGGTCCAAAGCATCAATATGTGAGGTTTGGATATGTTATTGTTGGACAAAAAGGGTATTCAAATATGTGATTTATTCATCAGGTGATTTGCAAATTTGGGGAGAAAATCACCTAAAATAGTGTTTGTAGGGCTAGTAGGAGCCTAGGCCTAGTTGGAGGCTAAAACTTCACTTGTCTTAACAAATGTAGACTTGATTTCTTGAGAACATGAGATAAATGTTGTTGGGAGTATTTATATTGGTGTAGGGGTAGAGGATACACTTGGCTTAGTGGAAGACCAGTTTGGAGTCTATTGGAGGCATTTGATGCACTTGAATCACCTTAGGAGTGTGGGGTTTGGGTCCTCAACATTTTTTAACTGAAAGGTTGCAACTTTTGCCCTTTTGCTCTGCATCAAATTCGTATTAGAGAAGAGAGTAGATCTTTGAGGGAGATTTTTAATAAGATGGCACCTAAGAATCAAGGGAAAGAGAGGATAGACAACAAAGGAGAGAGAGATTACAACTACTAGCAAGGATTGAAGCGTTGGAGAAAGAGAAGGGAGAACCTAGAAGAGAGGAGATGAATGAAGAAGTGGGAGAACACAATGAAGGGGAAAGGCAAGAAGAGCCTAGAAGGGGTGAAGAAGATCCTGAAGAGAAGAGATTGTTGAAGGCAATCCAAGGTGGAGGTAAGAGTAACATTGACCTACCTATTTATCAAGGGAGGATGGAAAGTGAAGAAATCTTAGGTTGGTTAGATGCCTTAGACAACTATTTTGAATTTGAGGAAATGGAGGAAGAAAAGAAAGTGAAGTTTGCCAAAACTAAGTTGAGAGGTACAAATTTGACATGGTGGTTTGATATACACAATGATAGGATGGATAGAGGGTTGGAAAAGATCACAACATGGACTAGAATGAAGGGTTTGATTAAGGATCAATTTTTACCATCTGATTATACAATTCATGTGAAGAAGATGAGGCAGAATTTGAGGCAAAAGGACATGGCTATGATGTCCTATACTAAGCAATTTAATAAGCCTAGTATTAGAGGGGGTCTAGAGGATGAAGAAGACAAGATAGCAAGGTACTTGAATGGGTTTAGATTGAACCTTATAGATGAAATAGGATTGAAAATGCCTAGGATGATGGGAGAATGTTTTGAGTTGGCCATTAGAGTCGAAGAGAAGTTGAAGAGGAAGCACGAAAGACAAGGGAATGTTGGGAGAGGTGTAAGAGGAAGAGGTGGTAGAATAAATTAGGAAAAAGGACAAAGCAATGAGAAAGGAAAAGAGACAACTTCTGATTCAAGAGGCAGATATAGAGGAGGTGGAAGATTTGGGGCAAGTAGAGGCACTTTCACAGGAAGATGCTTCTATTGTAATGAAGTGGGGAATCCTTATTTTAAGTGTCCTAAGTGGGAACAATCAGACAAAGGCATGGATAGAAGAGTCAACCTGATACAAGAAGAGGAAAATAAAGAAGAAAATGAACCATTGAAAGCAAGTCTAGTGCTGGAAGGAGATTTCCTCATGGTAAGGAAAGGTAAAATGCAACAACAAGAACCACATGTATCCATTTTTAAGACCAATTGTTTAAGTCATGGGAAAGTGTGTAGATTGATTATAGATTTCGAAGCATATGATAATTTAATTTCATCTAATATGGTTTATAAATTGGGCTTGAAGACATTTGTTCATCCTAACCCTTACAGTACCACTTGGGTAAGCGAAGAGTTGAATGTAATGGTTAGTCAGATGACATATGTAGATTTCTCAATTAGACCATACCAGGATAGACTTATTTGTGATGTTATCCCTATGACATGTGGACATATTATCTTGGGTAGACCATGGTATTATATGAGGAAGACTATTCATGATGGTTATCATAATAGTTATTTGGTGCATCAAGGAAGTAAACAATTCAAACTAATACCTTTATCTTGCAGTGATCAAAAAGAGAATATTGTGATATGTTTTGGAGACAAGTTGTAGGTATGTGTACAAGGTATGAAGAAGGTGGATGTTGGATGGAAGAGTGATGGAGTAAGACAACAACAAATTCCAATGGAGAAGTCACAGAGTAATTAGAAAATGCAGTAGTAGCAGAAGTTGATCGCAAAGGTTAATGACAAGAAGTTAGTAAGCATTGATGTACCATGGACTAGTAGTATGGATGGTGTAGTGGTGGGATCAGTTTTGTGCCCTATTGGGGTTTAGAAAAAAGGAAGTAATGGTGTCATTGGTGTTCACCAAAAGGCAGACCAAATAGCAGATGAAAGATGGCAACAAGGGCAGACAAAAGACAGTCCCATGAAGGGACCAAAATATAAGTTTTTGAGCACTAATTCTTGTTTTGAGATTGATGCAGGTTGCAGAAGTCGGAGAGTTTCCTTTGAGCAGTTGAACAAGGTGCAGATATGTACCAAATAATCCCAAGCTTTGAATACAAAATATTTGTTCTCTTTGGACAAGATATTTTTCATTGGAGGGGAGTATGGTGCAGGAGCACCTGGCATGAAGACAACTAGGAGGACACCATGGAGGCATGACAAGGATATGTATGGGTTTAATAGAATCAATTTTGATGTTTTAAATCCAATTATGGCATTTCAATGTAATGATCCTAATGTAATGGTTAATTGTCTTGATGGGCCTAATAGGACCATAGGACCAAATATGGGATTTAAGGGTTATAGGATTGGGTATGGTCTTAAGAGTGTTTATACCTCTTGAATAAATAATTTTAATCCCTTAAGAGTCATTAGTTTGGGGTAGAAGTCTAAATAGGGTGTTTAATAGGATTTTTTAATTCAAATGTTTGAATGCCAACGACTAGTGCCATCTTGGTGGGAAATGACAAAACTGACTTGTTAAGCATTTGTAATGACAACTAACTCCAAGGATCAGTTGGGATAGTTGTAGGAGGTTTACTTAAAGCCTGAGAGACATTTGTACGAAAGAGAAAGAGGTGAGAACACAAGCAAGTGCAGATTGTACGAACTGCAACACATTAGCAATAAAACTCATTAATTTTCCTGCAAATCTATGGTTTTCTTTGCATTAAGGTAGTTTGTTATTGTCTTGGTAATGATATGTGGATAGTATCTATGTCTCTTTTCATGTTTTCAATCTTATGAGGGTATAATAAAATCTAGGAACACATATTGCACTATTCCTTCCTAAGTCTGCAGTCATTAATTTAGTGTTTTGTTGATTTCCATTAAAACAATGATGCAACCATAGATGTATGGCCATGATACCTATGGTTTGGCTCATCTCCTAACATGTATCATACACTCCTTACAATTTAATGACATGAAATTGAGTATGTTGGGTGTACACCATGAAGAGGTTACTAAAAATGCATGATTATGATGCCATAGTAATAGCAGTAGCAGATCAGCCTTAAGGAGAGGCTACTTTTGTGTTTGACATAGTGAGTATAGGTTGAGGACATGGTGAATCATCCCTCATTTGATTCTAGAAGTGGTTTTTGGTGAGTTTTTTGGGTAAGCCCTAAGTTTAAGGGTGTTTTAGTGATGGTTTTGGGGTTAGGGCATACATAAGCCTTACCTGGTCATGAAACCTATCAATTGAAGTTGCCAGTCTCCCAACGACATGAGTTCTCCATCATGGAACATGGCTAGAAATTGGATCAATTGTTCATTCTCCAGGAATTGGATGGTATTTTTCAACTTGTCCCTGAATTCATTTTGTGCCTTCAACAGGGTATCTGCTTCATTCTTATCCATTGGAGTCATAGAATCGTGAGTGGTCATGATCTCCTGGATGCATTTGTGCAACCTCATATGCTATGTGTATGCTTTGATGGTACTAGTGTGCATCTTTGGTGTAGGAGCACTTGACATGAAGACAACTTGGAGGACACCATGGAGGCATGACAAGGAGATATATGGGTCTAATAGACTCAATTTTGATGTTTTAAAGCCAATTATGGCATTTCAATGTAATGATCCTAATGCAATTGTTAATTGTCCTGATGGGCATAATACGACCATAGGAACAAATATGGGATTTAAGGGTTATAGGATTGGACATGGTCTTAAGAGTGTTTCAACCTCTTGAATAAAGCATTGTAATCCCTTAAGAGTCATTAGTTTGGGGTAGAAGTCCAAATAAGGTGTTTAATAGGATTTTTTAATTCAGATGTTTGAATGCCAACGGCTAGTGCCATCTTGGTGGGAAATGACAAAATTGGCTTGTTAAGAATTTGTAATGACAACTAACTCCAAGGATCAGTTGGGACAGTTGTGTTGTTCACCAAATCCGGTTAACCCAAGTTCACCTGCGATCCTTCTATGAAATGGCCAATTTCAATCTATGAAATACATTAGGACTTGGACAACATAACATAGGACCCTAATTGATCCTCCTATACTTCAGGTTTTGCTAGACCTAGGGGGGACACCCTTTTGATGCATTAAATACAACTACTTAAAGACATGTGGCAGCATCAAACAATAAGTAGATAGATCATTCCACAAACCCAACCAATTAGAAACACATTACAGATTGGCTAAATCTATATAAACAATAGATGAAACAGAGCTTGGAATGAATATAACACAACCCCTAAACACAAAGGGAAATATATTTTCTTTAAATTTGTATGAATCTGAAAGTATCCCCAAATCCTTCAAAGACTAGTGCCTTGTTCATTGGGCATGGAGTCACACACAGAATTGCAAATGCAAATCCTAGCTACAAATTTGTTTTCCTTATAAAATATTCCTGCATCAATACCTGATATCAATACATTACTCAATTCATTCACAAAATTATCAGATCTTGGATACATATTCCATTATTTATGATTGATTTTGGAATTTAAAACCTTCATAGACGGATACCTACAAACAATCATAACAATCTCCTAGAGATGACAAATTCTAGCCTCCTTGAGTATTAAATTTGTAATAATGAAATACAGGCCTAGAGACAATCTTGTGTGAAATTTACTCATGCCTAACATAAGTAAAACCTGCAACTAGAAAATAGTCTGCCATACTGCAATGTAACCTCTATAACCTGAAAAAGGCCAAAGAGTTTTACAAACTTGGGTCAAGAAATTCAGAACTAGAAACCATGAAATCTAGAGCATTTCTCTCAGAATTATGGAACCCTTACCATTGAGAAGAAAATGAGAATAAGAAGAGGAGGGAAAAGATCAAAATCTACATAACACATTGCCAAGTGTCCTCTTTCCCCAACTGAAAAATATTTCCTTCTCTTCCCATGGAAAATTCTCTCGAAATATCTAATGTTTGTTGAAACAAACTTCATGATTGGATTCCTTGTCTCAAGAGCTTTACGATGATATATAATACTTTCCATTTCGAGTAAAAAATACCCCCTAAGCGAATTAATCTTGAATGCAGGCCACCATCATTTAAATTTTCATTTTTCTATATAGTCAGGACTTTACATTTAACTTTGATTTTTTGGTCCATTTTTACTCCTGATGTCCTACCAAGTGGCAGCTTGTGATTCGTCAGCAGGGTCCACTGTTCGCCACCTAGGATGACACCTCATCCATCCGCCACTTTCCTGCAATGTGGCATCCACCTGTACACCACTAGACCTGCCAGCTCATCACCATCTCAACACCACCTCACTCAAACCCGCCAGCTAGGCTGCCACCCAGATCTGCCTACTCAACTTAACTGCTTGCACTAACCGCTAGTGGTTTGTTGCCGAGTCGCGTTGCTAATCATCGAGCATCTTTGCATTGCGGTATAGCCACCGCCATTGATCTTCTGTGAACTTGCATGATCTTTAATTACCTTAGCTTTCACCGTGACCGTTAGTGGTTTATCACCAAGTCGTGCCACTAACTGTCGAGAATCTTTGCATTGCAGTATAGCAACCGTCAGTCGATCGCCTCAAACCTGCTCCTGCTAACCGTCAAGCAACTTTGCATTGCGGTATAGTGACCGCCGTTCGATCACCTCAAACCCGATCACTAGTTAACTCATTCTTTCACTGCAAAACTCGCTCACCTCAGGAACCATGCACACGTGGGGTCTGCCTGGTCTCCAGCTAGCTCATTGGTCACCTCGAGAGTCATGCATGCATGCATGGGGTACACTGGGCACCAATATTGCACCTTGCATCAAAATTCTTTAAGCTTTGACACTATATAAGTGTGTAGTCTTACATTTAAATACCAAAATGTCTTTTCGCCTAGCCAATGTGGGATAAATGTCTTTTGCCTAGAAATGTGTTTTTTGAAAGTTTTAAAGGTGCCTTTGTTTGCAGATTTGCATTTGTTTAAAGTTTTCTAAGCTTCCTCAAAACCACTCATGCCACATAGGAGGAGTTCTTGCCATTACGCCTACCAATGGCATTGTTTTGAAAGTTTTAGATACGCCTTTAAGCCATACTATGCAAGGGTCGTGGAATTTACTTGTACTTTGCATTTGGTTAAGAGTTTTCTAATTTCCTTCTACATTACCCTACACAGGATGTTGAGCTGTAGGTTTAATACCTCACAGCAAGGAGGATTGGCCTTACACCTGCTACTTGCAATTGCCCAAAAGTTTCTATTACCTTTTCAACGTTGCCCCCAGGAGGAAAATGCTTTGAAAAACTGCCAATTGCTATTTACTTGAAAGTTTATGAAGCCTTTTCAAACACGCCATACTACAATTTTATTTGCATTTGGTTGGAATTTTAAAAAAACTTGACCCATAGCATTTGGTTTGGATGCACAGTAGGGAGGATGATTGGTTTTGACTTGCAATTGCCAAAACCCTTTCACTTCAACATGCCATTGCATTTGTTAGAGCTTCTTCCATGCCTCCCCAACAATCACATTGGGTTTAATGCCTTCATTTGCGTTGAAGTTTCTTAAACCTTTTCAACTTTCTCTTACCTTGCATGAGGCAGAGAGGATGACAACAGACTAGAAGACTTTGGAGTTTGTGCTTTACACCTACAAATTCCTTTGTTTGAAGTTTCAAATGTTACCTCTTTCTTCATGGTGCAGGAAGGACATTGCATTGTTTTGGAATTTGGCTTACACTCAACAATCACATTTTCTTGGAAGCTTTTGTTCTCTTACCAACCACCACACCACCAGGGAGGCACTACACACACCATACCATGCATTTTGTTGAAAGTTTCTTTTACCTTTTCAAAACATTACCTATATCTCTTAAATCATAAAACACATGATTTAAAATAACAATTTAAAGTTGCCTAAAAAGACACATAAAGTGGCAAGTGAGGTTGTGCCCCAAAGTGGGTCCGGCTAAAAAAAAAAATCATTTTCATGCAACTAACCTTTGAAAACACCTCAGGAACCTTGAACATGCCTCTGGAATCGATTGACACCATTTTCTGATCATTAATCTAAGTTTTGCAACTTTTAGGCACTTGCGCCACATTTTCGCATTTAAACCCAAAGGTGCAATTTTAAAATTGGTCAAAACACCTTTCTGGACTTCACAAACTGACAAGCGTACTGTCTAATATATAAGCATTCACTCTGCCAAGTCATTTGTCAAGGTGAATCTTGAGTGAAGAAAAATTAACGGTCAAAGATGACCAAATGGCCCTGTCAGCACTATGAACCTGATAAAACCAATGCACAAGGACCTCAAAATGCCTTTCTTAAAAATATCAAACAATCTTTGTAGACCCCCAAATCTAGGGGATAGATACCTTGAAGTACAAAGAAGACCTTAGAATTCTCAGTTCGACCAAAAGCCTGACTACGATGCAAATAGTGCGCTCATGAAAATAGCCACTTTAACTGAATAAAGTGGCTTAGGAAACCATCTTCACAAACTGATCAAACGGATTGGCAAGGGCTTCAAACTAGAAACATAGCTCGTCTTTCATACTAGCAATAACTCAGAACAAACATTCTGGCATGACATTCACCTGGGAATATTTTACACATGTGTAAAGCAAGCTTCTGACTAGTTGTTGAATCAGGGACTTGTGCAAACAACACAAACTGCAAACGGATTGAGCTTACCAAAATAAGCAAATGGATTCACAGGGACCCAAAATTTGGTATGTTGACTCACATATATGCATAGAATTCAATTCACCTTATATTTCATCATGGTGATCAACTGGTCAAAATAAATAGGATCTCAAAGTAGGCTACTTAATGAAATCTGCATTTGCACCCAGGATGCACTTTCAGCTCGCCCCTTGAAATGGGTACTTAATAAATTGATCCAAACTGAATTTTGAAAGTTGCAAAACACTTCATAGGCAAAGGTACAAGACACATTTCCCAAGCCTTACCCTTTGATAATCGACTAACTCCACTTTACATGCCCTCAAACTAAACCACTATGATTGATTCACTAGGTGGTCATTTGAAAGTGCAGATGCAAAAATTTGAAATGGGCCTCTCAAATTCACCAAATTTAATGAGTCCCAATAGTGGCTCTGACTGGGGATGGTTGATCACAAGATCAACACAAAAATTTAGAATCTATGCTATAGTAGACCACCCAAAAACGGATCACTTCTCTTCTCTTCTAAAAAACAAAGGGTTCCTTATTCTACCCAAGCAGCAGGGCGCCTTATTGAAAACCACACAACTAAAAGAAAAGCAACTATACAATATGTACAAACATACTTATAACTGATTATAAACTGCCCCAAATAATCTCAGCATTTACCTCTGTCAAAAATATGGTTTTCATCACCTGACATCATGATCCAAACAAAGGAACCTTTCAACAACAACTGAACATAATCCTTATAATCAATCTCTTTCATCTCATTACTACAACAGCTGGTGTGCATGCCTTTTGCGTGATTTTGAACTTTATAGCCACACACTATTTCAACAAAAGTAAAATCATGAGACAAATCACTATAGAGGCCTTCCCACAAGCTGCCATACATTTCACTATCCCAATCAACTCTATCCTTTGCAAGGGAATCATCATGCTGAATTTGAAAATAAAACATTCATTTTCACCATTGTATCTCTCATCAGCACTCACCTTGCTATCATTTGAATTCATAGAATGAGGGACATTAATAACCGATTGATACAAACAAGGAACATAAACATTTTTATCTAAATATGATACTTCGTTGTGCTGATCACACTTTAAATTATCCTTATTCATCAAACTTAATACATCAGCATTCTTAATATCCCAATCATAGAAAAGAATGCATACCTCTGGCTGAAGCAAATCCTTAGCTAAATCTTTCTCATTCAGACTTACATCCACCTGAAAAACTTCCATTTGTGGTCTGAAATGATCGTCACACAGCCCATGCCTCTTATCTTCATCATGAAGTAATTTTTTACAACACATGCTACTGTTGTTTGGAACTTCACCAGCATCAAAAACTTGTTCAATAGAAGGGGAAACTTCTACATTTTCATCAATGACTTCAGCACTATGAACATTTATATCAAAGGCAAAGAAATCCATATCGGGTTCAAGCATACCATCAACATTCACATCTTCTTCATGGTATGTCAAACTTTGAAAACATTCAAATATAGGTTCATTTAAATCTAAAAATGAAACCTTATCTGCACTTTTACATATGTTCTTATCTTCAAAAATACTTTCATTTTCAGATTCATGACTGAGAAATATAGCTTGGTCTCCTCTTATATCATCTTCACGAGATGAATAATAAGAACTCTCATAGGTATCCTCAGTTGCATGATTGGCATTCATTTGCTGATCATAAGAGAATGAATAACTTGTGTCAAAATCACACTTATTCTGAAATTGATCTTCATTATTCATTTGTATATCTTCAAAGTGCTGAAAATCAAACTCAATGTCCTCATAATCAGCAGCACCACTCCATTCTAAAGTACATTCATCGCTGAGTGCACGTGAAAACACTATCAACATCATTCACAATTTCATTTTTCAGTTTTATCAGACTTAATCAAATCCTGGTTTACATCATATTGCACATCCTTATGTGACAAAATCATGGGCTGATTAGTAACTTCTTTGTTCGAAAACATTGCATCATTATCATCCTTACTTACATAATCAACAACGCTTGGTGATCCCTCAGTATTTGATATTTCAACATTAAATACATTAGCAACATGCAAAGATTGATGGTCATCACCATCATTGTTTTCATTACCAATATTCTTGGGAGATGCATGGTTAACTTCATCATTTCTAACCACATAATCAACATAACCAACATACAAATCAAATGGTGCATATCCTTTATATATATCAATATTTGTAACAACACTATCACAAAACTTCCCACTGATCATTCCATCATTACTGTGAGAAACAACTGGCATTGACAGCAGAGATTCTTGACTCTCATTTAAATTTGAATCACATATATCAGCAAGACCATTTTGAACAGCAAAGCTTGACGCACCTTGACAAAGAATATTTTTCTTGGCTTCACATTTACTTTCACCATTGAAGGTGTTTTGACAAGAAACAACAACAAAAGAAAACCTCTTGGAGATCTCAAATTTTAAACTGTTTTCAATATCCCTAACTGTTTTAAAAGATTCATGCAAAGTTTTGGGTTCCTTGTCTCTTAATAAGAAACCCATCTTCTCATCAAAAGCACTCATATAAATCTCCAAGCATGCTCCATCATTAAACTTATACTTGCTGGAAATATTAGACAATATTTGTGAAAATCTAATATTAAATGTTGGTACCAATTCATCTTCCCTGATTTGTATGTGCACGAATTCTCTCAGCATATCATAATCACTCACTTTTTTAGCAAATTGGGCCATAAAGTCATTTGTTAATTCATCCCATGAGGAAATGCAATTTGCTGGCAAAAAAGAGAACCAATCTCTTGCATCCTCTTTCAATGACTGGACAACTAATTTCATGCACACATCTTCTTGACAAACTTCAAAATCTCCCATCAAGTCTAAAAATCTTTTCAAATGTAGATGTGTTGATTCTGATTTCTTCCCACTGAATATGGGTAAATGTTTTCTAATTTCCATGGGTATAGGATTTGGGTAAGCCAAAATATCTTTAAAATTTAGAGTAGCATAATAAATCATACTGAAACTTTTCCTATTACATGGTTGTTCTATTTTACTGGACATGGTCATATGTGAATAAAATTGGGGCTGAAATAATTGACTGCACATTGTGACTTCTCAAACTTCATACACAACCCCACACAAAAAATCAACAACTTACAAATATGTCAAGCTACAAATTTATCTTCTTCACTTTTTGACATAAAACTCATTGATATTCGAATATCACAGGAAAACATATAAGATTGAAACTTACAATACTTTGAATATGCAAATATATTTGATCTTCTTCCCTTTCAACAAGTGGAAAACACTAGATAGGGAAACTATTCTGCTCTTTTCAAATATCCCAAAACACATTTAATGTATTGAAATATCTGAATGTACCTAGATAATTTGCAGCCATAAACTCTTGTAGATCTGAAGATTGACCTCAACTTTCAGCATGGTCTTTTATTTCAGAGTCGCCACCTCTTGCATAGAGGAACAATTTTGAACAACAAAGAGTTGTTCTCCTGCAATTCATTACTTACCCTTCTTCAAATCTGCTGCAATAAATACTCTTCCAGGTCACAAACATATGGATCTGAAAAATTAACACCAAATCTATATGTATCTTTATACTGCACTTTCTTATCAAACTTTTATGATGAAGAATTTATGTGTAAATCCGCATTAGTAGTGATAACCCATATCTCTGCACTACATATCAAACCATAAAAACCTTATGCAATACTAATTTCATAGACATTCAACATTGGTATGAACCATGGAGTCGCCACCCAATAAGGAATTGGGGAAAAATTTGCATACAGTTGCAAGGACCTGCTCACAACTTAGCAATATATACTTTTCAATTCTTCACAAGAAACTTTCTCTAATAGCAGAAAACACCATTACAACTTCAAAACATAATACTAAATCCCTCAACCATAAAAGACATTTTCAACTCTGTGAAACCTCAATGGATAGACTAACTGGTTGAAATTATGCAATTTATATTCAGACTCCTCAGCAGAGTCGCCATTTTTGTTGTTCACCAAATTTGGTTAACCCAAGTTCACATGTGATCCTTCTATGAAATGCATCAGGACTTGGAAAACATAACATAAGACCCTAATTGATCCTCCTGCACTTTAGGTTTTGCTAGACCTAGGGGGGACACCCTTTTGATGCATTAAATACAACCAGTTATAGACATATGAAAGCATCAAATAATAAGCAGATAGATCATTCCATAAACCCAACCAATTAGAAACACATTACATATTGGCTAAATCTGTATAAACAATAGATGAAACAAAGCTTGGAATGAATATAACACAACCCCTAAACACAAAGGGAAATAGATTTTCTTTAAATTTGTATGAATTTGAAAGTATTCCCAAATCCTTCAAAGACCAGTGCCTTGTTAATTGGGCATGGAGTCACACACAAAACTGCAAATGCAAATCCTAGCTACAAATTTGTTTTCCTTATGAAATATTCTTGCATCAATACCTCATATCAATGCATTACTCAATTCATTCACAAAATTATCAGATCTTGGATACATATTCCATTATTTATGACTGATTTCTGAATTTAAAACCTTCACAGAAGGATACCTACAAACAATCATAACAATATCCTAGAGTTGACAAATTCCAGCCTCCTTGAGGATTAAATTTGTAATAATGAAATACAAGCCTAGAGACAATCTTGTGTGAAATTTGCTCATGCCTAACATAAGTAAAACCTGCAACTAGAAAACAATCTGCCATACTGCAATGTAACCTCTATACCCTGAAAAAGACCAAAGAGTTTTACAAACTTGGGTCAAGAAATTCAGAACTGGAAACCATGAAATCTGGAGCATTTCTCTCAGAATTATGGATCCCTTACCATTGAGAAGAAAATGAGAATAAGAAGAGGAGGGAAAAGATCAAAATCTACATAACACATTGCCAACTGAAAAATATTTCCTTCTCTTCCCATGGAAACTTCTCTTAAAATATCTGATGTTTGTTATAACAATCTGCATGATTGGATTTCTCGTCTCGAGATCTTACCGATGATATATAATACTTGACATTTCGGGTAAAAAATACCCACTAAGCGAATTAATCTTGAATGCAGGCCACCATCATTTAAATTTTTATTTTTCTATATAGTTAGGACTTTATGTTTAACTTTGATTTTTCGGTGCATTTTTACTCCTGACATCTTGCCATGTGGCAGCCTGTGATTCATCAGCAAGGTCCACTGTTCGCCACCTGGGATGACACCTCATCCATCTGCCACTTACTTGCGACGTGGCAACCACCTATATGCCACTAGACCTACCAGCTCATCGCCATCTCAGCACCACCTCACTCGAATCCGCCAGCTGGACTGCCGCTCGGATCTACTTGCTCACCTTAACTGCTTGCACTAACCGCTAGTGGTTTGTCACTAAGTTGCGCCGCTAACCATTGAGCATCTTTGCATTGCGGTATAGTGACCGCCATTGATCTTCTACGAACTTGCATGATCTTTAATTACCTTAGCTTTCACCGTGACCATTAGTGGTTTGTCACTGAGTCACGCCGCTAATCGTCGAGCATCTTAGCATTGCGGTATAGCGACCATCATTTGATCACCTCAAACCTACTCACCAATTAACTCATTCTTTCACTACAAAACTCACTCACCTCGAGAACCATGTACACGTGGGGTCCGCCTAGTCGAAAGCTAGCTCATCGATCACCTCGAGAATCATGCACACATGCGTGAGGTCCACTGGGCACCAATCTTGCAGCTTGCATCAAAAGCCTTTAACCTTTGACACTAAAGAAGTGTGTAGGCTTATATTTAAATACCAAAATGTCTCTTCACCCAGCCAATGTGGGATAAATGTCTTTTGCCTAGAAATGCATTTTTTGAAAGTTTTAATGGTGCCTTTGTTTGCAAATTTGCATTTGTTTAAAGTTTTCTAAGCTTCCTCAAAACCACTCATGCCACACAAGAGTAGTTTTTGGCATTACGCCTACCAATGAAATTTCTTTGAAAGTTTCAAATACGCCTTTAAGCCATACTACGTAGGGGTTGTGGAATATACCTATACATTGCATTTGATTAAGAGTTTTTTAATTTCGTTTTATATTACTCTTTGCAGGATGTTGAGCTGCAGGTTTAATACCTCATCGCAAGGAGGATTGGTCTTACACCTGCTACTTGCAATTGCCTAAAAGTTTCTATTATCTTTTCAACATTGCCCCCAGGAGGAAAATGCTTTGAAAGCCTGCCAATTGCTATTTACTTGAAAGTTTATGAAGCATTTTCAAACATGCCATACCACAATTTTATTTGCATTTTGTTGGAATTTTAAAAAAACTTGACCCATAGCGTTTGGTTTGGATGCATGGTAGGGAGGATGATTGGTTTTGACTTGTAGTTTCCAGCACCCTTGCACTTCAACCTACCATTGCATTTGTTATTCCAAGCCTCCCCAGCCATCACATTGGGTTTAACGCCTTCATTTGTGTTGAAGTTTCTTAAGCCTTTTCAACTTGCTCTTACCTTGCATGAGTCAGAGAGGATGATAGCAGATTGGAAGACTTTGGAGTTTGTGCTTTACACCTACAGATTCCTTTGTTTGAAGTTTCAAATGTTGCCTCTTTCTTCATGGTGCAGGGAGGACATTGCATTATTTTGGAATTTGGCTTACACCGGGCAATCACATTTGCTTGGAAGCTTCTGTTCTTTTACCAGCCACCATGCCACCAGGGAGGCACTACACACACCATAGCATGCATTTGGTTGAAAGTTTCTTTTAACTTTTCAAAACATTGTCATGACTCACTATAGAGGAAGACTTTACACCTACCAGTGCATTTACTTTAAAGTTTTGAGTCCTTTTAACATTTTCCAACCATTTGCCTGCGAGAACGCTACCAAAATTCGAAAACTTTGGTTTTATGCCCTTTCAGCTATCAAATAGTTAGGCATCTGCTTCAATGTACCATTAATGTCCATATTTATCTTATAATATTCTCTAGCTTCTTCTATATCTCTTAAATCATAAAACACATGATTTAAAATAACAATTTAAACTTTGCCTGAAAAGACACATAAAGTGGCAAGTCAGGTCGGGCCCCAAAGTGGGTCCAGCTAAAAAAAACATCATTTTCATGCAACTGACCTTTGAAAACACATCAGGATCCTTGAACATGCCTATGGAATCGATTAGCACCATTTTCTAATCATTAAACTGAGTTTTGCAACTTTCAGGTGCTTGCGCCACATTTTCGCATTTAAACCCAAGGTGCAATTTTAAAACTGGTCAAAACACCTTTCTGGACTTCGCAAACTGACAGGCCTACTGTCTGATATATAGGAATTCACTCTGCCAAGCCATTTCTCAAGACAAACCTTGAATGAAGAAAAATTAACGGTCAAAGATGACCAAATGGCTTTATCAGCACTATGAACCTGATAAAACCAATGTGCAGGGACCTCAAAATGCCTTTCTTAAAAATATCAAACGATCTCTGTAGACCCCCAAATCTGGGGCATATATACCTTGAAGTAAAAAGAAGACCTTAGAATGCTCAGTTTGACCAAAAGACTGGCTGGGATGCAAATAGTGCGCTCATGAAAATAGCCACTTTAACTGATGTAGCAATGAAAATGCAAAAGATTGAATAAAGTGGCTCAGGAAACCATCTTCACAAACTGATCAGACGTATTGGCAAGGGCTTCAAACTGGAAACATAGCTCATCTTTCATACCAGTAATAACCTGGAACAAACATTATGGCATGACATTCACCTGGGCATCTTTTACGCATGCAAAGCAAGCTTCTGACTAGCTGTTGAATTAGGGACTTGTGCAAACAACACAAACTGCAAATGGATTGAGCTTACCAAAATAAGAAAATGGATTCAAAGGGACCTAAAATTTGGCATGTTGAATCACATATATGCATAGAATTAAATGCACCTTGGATTTCATCATGACGATCAACTAGTCAAAAGATATAGGAGCTCAAAATAGGCTACTTAATAAAATCTGTATTTCCACCCATGATGCACTTTCAGCTCACCCCTTGAAATGGATACTTAATAAATTGATCCAAACTGAATTTTGAAAGTTGAAAAACACTTCATAGGCCAAATGAAAGGTACAGGACACATTTCCCAAGCCTTACCCTTTGATAATTGACTGACTCCATTTTACATGCCCTCAAACTAAACCACTCCGGTTGATTCACTAAGTGGTCATTTGAAAGTGCAGATGCAAAAATTTGAAATGGGCCTCTCAAATTCACCAAATTTAATGAGTCCCAACAAGTTGTAGGAGGTTTACTTAAATCCTTAGAGGCATTTGTACAGGAGAGCAAGAGCTGAGAACACAAGCAAGTGTAGATTGTACAAACTGCAACACAATAGCAATAAAACTCATTAATTTTCCCGCAAATCTATGGTTTTCTTTGCATTAAGGTAGTTTAATATTGACTTGGTAATGGGATTTGGATATTATCTATATCTCTTTTCATGTTTTCAATCTGTTGAGGGTTTAATAAAATCTGGGAACACACATTGTACTGTTCCTTCCTAAGTCTATAGTCATTAATTCACTGTTTTGTTGATTTCCATTAACACAATGATCCAAACATAGATGTAGGACCCAGATACCTATGGCTTGGATCATCTCCTAGCATTTATCATACACTCCTAACAATTTAATTATGGGAAGGTGAGTATGTTGGGTGTACACCATGAAGAGTTGACTGAAAATGCATGATTTTGATGCCACAGTAATAGCAGTAGTAGATCAACCTTAAGGAGAGGTTATTTTTGTGTTTTACATAGTGAGTATAGGTTTAGGACATGGTGAATCATCCCTCATTTGATTCTAGAAGTGGTGTTTGGTGAGTTTTTTGGGCAAGCCATAAGTTTAAGGGTGTTTTAGTGAGGGTTTTGGGGTTAGGCCATACAAAAGCCTTACTTAGTCATAAAACCTAGAAAATCCTTGGTTTGGGATCATAAAAAAAGACTGTACGGAAGGTTTTTTTCTAGGATTGAGTTTAGGAAGTACTTCCTTTGCAAAAGAGGCCTAATTAGCCTACCAGGTATAGAGGACAGTAAGGTTTTGGGATTGTTGGTCCAAAGTATCAATAGCTGAGGTTTGGGTATGTTATTTTTGGCTGAAAAGGGTATTCAAATATGTGATTTATTTGTCTGGTGATTTGCAAATTTGGGGAGAAAATCACCTAAAACAGTGTTTGTAGGGCTAGTAGGAGCCTAGGCCTAGTTGGAGGCTAAAACTTGACTTATCTTAACAAATGTAGACTTGATGTCTTGAGAACCTAAGATACATGTTGTTGGGAGTATTTATAATGGTGTAGGGGCAGAGGATCCACTTGGATTAGTGGAAGACTAGTTTGGAGTCTATTGGAGGCATTTGATGCACTTGAATCACCTTAGGAGTGTGGGGTTTGGGTCCTAAACATTTATTTAACTGAAAGTTTGCAACTTTTCCTCTTTGCCTCTATATCAGATTGGTATCAGAGTAATGAGTAGATCTTTGAGGGAAAGTTTTGATAAGATGGCACCTAAGAATAAAATGGCTAGGGAGATAGAGGTGTTGAGAGAAGCCCTTGAAAGAGATAAGAGGGAAAAGAGGGAGCTAGAAGTAGCAAGGGAAAGAGAGGATAGACGACAAAGGAGAGAGAGATTACAACTATTATCAAGGATTGAAGCCTTGGAGAAAGAGAAGGGAGAACCTAGAAGAGAGGAGATGAATGAAGAAGTGGGAACACATGATGAAGGGGAAAGGTATGAAGAGCCTAGAAGGGGTGAAGAAGATCTTGAAGAGAAGAGATTGGCAATATTGATGAAGGCAGTACAAGGTGGAGGTAAGAGTAACATTGACCTACCTATTTATCAAGGGAGGATGGAAAGTGAAGAAATCTTAGGTTGGTTAGATGCCTTAGACAACAATTTTGAATTTGAGGAAATGGAGGAAGAAAAGAAAGTGAAGTTTGCCAAAACTAAGTTGAAAGGTATAAATTTGACATGGTGGTCGGATATACAGAATGATAGGATGGCTAGAGGGTTGGAAAACATCACAACATGGATGAGAATGAAGGGTTTTATTAAGGATCAGTTTTTACCATCTCATTATACAATTCATGTGAAGAAGATGAGGCAAAATTTGAGGCAAAAGGACATGGATGTGATGTCCTATACTGAGAAATTTCATAAGCTTAGTATTAGAGGGGATCTAGAGGATGAAGAAGAGACAATAGAAATGCACTTGAATGGGTTGACATTCAACCTTCAAAATGAAATAGGATTGCAAATGCCTAGGACATTGGGAGAATGTTTTCAGTTGGCCATTAGAGCCGAAGAAAAGTTGAAGAGGAAGAAGGAAAGACAAGGGAATGTTTTTAAAGGTGTAAGAGGAAGAGGTGGTAGAATAATTTGGGAACAAGGACAAAGAAATGAGAAAGGAAAAGAGACAACTTCTGATTCAAGAGGAGGATACAGAGGAGGTGGAAGATTTGGGGCAAGTAGAGACACTTTCACAGGCAAATGCTTCAATTGTAATGAATCGGGGAATCCTTCTTTTAAATGTCCTAAGTGGGAACAATCAGATAGAGGCATAGATAGAAGAGTCAACTTGATAAAAGAAGAGGAAAAAGAAGAAAATGAACCATTGAAAGCAAGTCCAGTGTTGGAAGGAGATTTCCTCATGTTAAGGAAAGGTAAAATGAAACAACAAGCACCACAGGTATCCATTTTTAAGACTAATTGTTTAAGTCATGGGAAAGTGTGTAGATTGCTTATAGATTATGGAGCACATGATAATTTAAATTCATTTGATATGGTTTCTAAATTGGGTTTGAAGACATTTGTTCATCCTAACCCTTACAATGCCACTTGGGTAAGCCAAGAATTGAATGTAATGGTTAGTTAGAGGGCATATGTAGATTCATCAATTGGACCATACCAAGATAGAGTTCTTTGTGATTTTATCCCTATCACATGTGGACATATTATCTTGGGTAGACCATGGCAGTATATGAGGAAGACCATTCATGATGGTTATCATAATAGTTATTTGGTGCATCAAGGAAGTAAACAATTCAAACTAATACCTTTATCTTGCGGTGATCAAAAAGAGAATATTGTGATATGTTTTGGAGATAAGTTGCAAGTATGTGTACAGGGTATGAAGAAGGTGGATGCTTGATGGAAGAGTGAAGGAGTAAGACAATAGTGAATTCCAATGGAGAAGCTCCAGAGTAATTAGAAAATGCAGCAGCAACAGAAGTTGATTGCAGAGGTTAATGACAACAAGTTAGAAAGCACTGATGTACCATGGACTAGTAGTATGGATGGTGTAGTGGTGGGATCAGTTTTGTGCCCTATTAGGGAGGGAAAAAAAGGCAGTAATGGTGGCATTAGTGTTCACCAAAAGGCAAACCAAATAGCAGACAAAAGATAGTCCTATGAAGGGACCAAAACATAATTTTTTGAGAACTAATTCTTGTTTTGAGATTGCTGCAGGTTGTAGAATTCAGAGAGATTCCTTTGAGAAGTTAAACATGCTGAAAATATATACGAAACAATCCCAAGCTCTGAATACAAAAGATTTGTTCTCTTGGGACAAGAGATTTTTCTTTGGAGGGGAGTATGGTGCAGGAACACCTGGCATGAAGAAAACTTGGAGGACACCATAGAGGCATGACAAGGACATGTATGGGTCGAATAGACTCAATTTTGATGCTTTAAAGACAATTATGGAATTTCAATGTAATGATCCTAATGTAATGGTTAATTATCCTAGTGGGCCTAATAGGACTATAGGACCAAATATGGGATTTAAGGGTTATAGGATTGGGTATGGTCTTAAGAGTGTTTAGACATCTTGAATAAAGCATTTTAATCCCTTAAGAGTAATTAGTTTGGGGTAGAAGTCCAAATAGGGTGTTTAATAGGATTTTTTAATTCAAATGTTTGAATGCCAATGGCTAGTGCCATCTTGGTGGGAAATGACAAAATTGGCTTGTTAAGCATTTGTAATGACAACTAACTCCAAGGAGTGATTGGGACATTTGTAGGAGGTTTACTTAGAGATTGAGAAGAATTTGTATGAGAGATCAAGAGGTGAGAACACAAGCAAGTACAGATTGTACGAACTGCAACACAATAGCAATAAAACTCATTAATTTTCCTGCATATATGTGGTTTTCTTTGCATTAAGTTAGTTCTATTGACTTGGTAATGAGATGTGGATAGTATCTGTGTCTCTTTTCATGTTTTCAATCTACTAAGGGTTTAATAAAATCTGGGAACACACATTGCACTGTTTCTTTGTAAGTCTGTAGTCATTAATTCACTGTTTTGTTCATTTCCATTGACACAATGATTTAACCATAGATTTAGGAACCTAATACCTATGGTTTGGATTATCTCCTAACATGTATTGTCCACTCATGAAAATTTAATGACAGGAAGGTGAGTATGTTGGGTGTACAACGTGAAGAGTTGACTGAAAATGCATGATTTTGATGCCACAATAATAGCAGTAGCAGATCGGCCTTAAGGAGAGGCTATTTTTGTGTTTAACATAGTGAGTATAGGTTGAGGACAGGTGAATCATCCCTCATTTAATTCTGGAAGTGGTGTTTAGTGATTTTTTTGGGCAAGCCCTAAGTTTAAGGGTGTTTTAGTGATGGTTTTGGGGTTAGGGCATATAGAAGCCTTACCTGGTCATGAAACCTATCAATTGAAGTTGCCAGTCTCCCAGCGACATGAGTTCTCCATCATGGAACATGGCCGGAAATTGGATCAATTGTTCATTCTCCAAGAATTGGATGGTATTTTTTAACTTGTCCCCAAATTCATTGTGTGCCTTCAGTAGGGTATCTGCTTCATTCTTATCCTCTGGAGTCATAGAGTCATGAGTGGTCATGCTCTATTGGATCTACTTGTGCAACCTCATATGCTTTGTGTATGCTTTGTTGGTACCAGTGTGCATCTTTGGTGTAGGAGAACCTAGCATGGAGAAAACTTGGAGGACACCATGGAGGCATGACAAGGAGATGTATGTGTCTAATAGACACAATTTTGATGTTTTAAAGCCAATTATGGCATTTCAATGTAATGATCCTAATGTAATGGTCAATTGTCTTGATGGGCCTAATAGGACCATAGGACCAAATATGGGATTTAAGGGTTATAGGATTGGGAATAGTCTTAAGAGTGTTTAGACCTCTTGATTAAAGCATTGTAATCCCTTAAGAGTCATTAGTTTAAGGTAGAAGTCCAAATAGGGTGTTTAATAGGATTTTATAATTCAAATGTTTGAATGCCAACGACTAATGCCATCTTGGTGGGAAATGACAAAACTGGCTTGTTAAGCATTTATAATGACAACTAACTCCAAGGATCGGTTGGGACAGTTGGAGGAGGTTTATTTAAAGCCTGAGAGGCATTTGTATGGGAAAGAAAGAGGTGAGAACACAAGCAAGTGTAGATTGTACGGACTGCAACACAATAGCAATAAAACTCATTAATTTTCCTGCAAATATGTGGTTTTCTTTTCATTAAGGTAGTTTACTATTGACTTGGTAATGAGATGTGGATAGTATTTGTGTCTCTCTTGATGTTTTCAATCTGCTGAGGGTTTAATAAAACCTAGGAACACACATTGCACTGTTCCTTCCTAAGTCTGCAGTCATTAATTCATTGTTTTGTTGATTTCCATTGACACAATGATCCAACCATAGATTTAGGACCTTGATACCTATGGTTTGGATTATCTCCTAACATGTATTGTCCACTCCTTACAATTTAATGACAGGAAGGTAAGTATGTTGGGTGTACATCGTGAAGAGTTGACTGAAAATGCATGATTTTGATACCACAGTAATAGTAGTAGCAGATTAGCCTTAAGGAGAGGCTATTTTTGTGTTTAACATAGTGCGTATAGGTTGAGGACATGGTGAATCATCCCTCATTTGATTTTGGAAGTGGTGTTTGGTGAGTTTTTTGGGCAAGCCCTAAGTTTAAGGGTGTTTTAGTGAGGGTTTTGGGGTTAGGGCATACAAAAGCCTTACCTAGTCATAAAACCTAGAAAATCCTTGGTTTGGGATCATAAAAAAAGATTGTACAGAAGGGTGTTTGCTAGGGTTGAGTTTAGGAAGTACTTCCTTTGCAAAAGAGGCCTAAGTAGCCTATCAGGTACAGAGGACAGTGAGGTTTTGGGACTGTTGGTCGAAAGCATCAATACCTAAGGTTTGGGTATGTTATTGGTGGTCAAAAAGGGTATTAATATGTGTGATTTATTTGTCTAGTGATTTGCAAATTTGGTGAGAAAATCACCTAAACAATGTTTGTAGGGCTAGTAGGAGCCTAGGCCTAGTTGGAGGCTAAAACTTGACTTGTTTTAACAAATGTAGACTTGATGTCTTGAGAACCTGAGATACATGTTGTTGTGAGTATTTAACTTGGTGTAGGGGTAGAGGATCTACTTGGCTTAGTGGAAGACCAGTTTGGGTCCTAAACATTTATTTAACTGAAAGTTTGTAAATTTTCCCCTTTGCCTCTGAAACAATCTTTCATAAGTCTTCAAAATAATTTAGCATAACCTTAAAATGAGAATCAACTATGTCATCAGCAAGCTGGATAGTATGAGCCTGTGCAACTTTGAGCAATCTATTCCCCTTCTCGCTCTTATACCTCCAATATGAAGCATCATGGATTGTTTCAAGTATATCTTAATTATTTTCATAAGTAGCAAGTCCAACCTCTATAATCCTTTGGGCCGATTCCGACTGTAATGCCTTATCCTGCCAATATTATTTCTCTTCCTGTGCTTTCTCATAAAGGCCTTTGACAATTTGGTTTTCCCTCACCAAGAACTCAACTTGTTCTTTGTTTATATTCTCAATATCGAGGTTTAACTAGGAAATGATCCTAGGGTCTGTTTTTCCAACTTAATGGATCATGAGGTGGCCAAATGCTTCATGTGTGTCTACCAACAGGGGTCTCTTGCCTCTTGGATATAGAGCCCATAGCAATAAGGCCTTCTGCTCTGGATCATACCCTAAACTTATAAAGATCCTATCAACCTCCTCTAGTAACAATTGATTATCATTGTGTTGCTTTCTCCTGAAGCTGCCAAACATAATAGCAACTTTCATTTCCCACCTAGAGTAAATTATCACACCAGTATCCTTGAGGAGCCGTCTTCCTCTTTCAGGGGTCATTTCTCTTTTCTCACCATTGATTTCCTCATGCAGCATTCGTAGAGTGTCTTCCTCTATCATGTTTCCCATCTGCTTCCTGATCATCCTATCTTTGTATTGATATAAGAAGGTTTCACACTTAGGAGTGTTAACAAACTCCTGATCATAAACAAATTCCTCATGCTCGAGGATTCTAGCAACATCAATTTTCATCTTGTGGGGCTGTCCTATTGCTAGATCTATGTCGTGATCAAGTCCAAACCCAATGGGTGGCACATCTTCTTCTATGTTAACAAATTCAGCAGTGGATTTAGGGGATAAGTGAGCAATGGGAGTAGTCTCCCTAGGATCTTTAATCCTTTCTCTAAAGACATACAATGGTACTGCATTATCTAGAATCTCCAATTCATGAGATATTAGTTTGTTCGCTTTGGCCATGGGGTCATGAATTGCTTCCAAGGTTTCTTTGTTGGTCTTGGCCCTCCTCAATTTCCATTCATATTCTTTATCTACCTTATCAAGTGTTGACCTCTTCTTGATTGCTTCCTCCTTTTCCACATTCCTGATGAAGTCATCACTCATTAATGGCACATGTTCTATGGCTTTCAATCTCCATGACATTCTAGCCCCCCGCATATATCCTTCTAGATCAAAGTTGGGCCTGGGGTCTCCTTTCACAAGGTGGAAATATTCTAACTTATTTTGCAGTAAACCATTACTTTTTGAACTCTTAACAAGAAAATCAGAAAAGGACAACAATCTAGGCACAATTGACTGCTTCCCATGATTTTTAATATTTTTGGCACTGGCTATAGACCATTGCCTAATGATTTTCAAATAAGAAATTATGTCCAGGACAGTCACATGCAATAAGTAAGGTTCTCCCTCAAACCCATACACCCTAATCTATGTGTAATCCAAGAAACAGTACCAATCCCCCCAGTTATGGGTAATGTGGCTTTCTTCATCAAAATCTTTAGGTCGAAGGAGTTTCTTAACCTGAGGAGAAAGTGAAAAATCACATGGATGTCCAAGCAATTTATATAATGGTTTCACAAAATGTTCTTCAAAGTGCATGTACTGGCTATTAATGTATCTTTGGTCCTAGGTTGATAACCATAATTGTATTGGCTTGCGGATTCCTTCTCTATCATACTCCCTAATGGATAGACCTTGAGTCCACAGCCCTATATCTTGACCAACATATAGCAACATATGTATAAGGTGAGAGTAGTATCTAAAATTCACATTAACCCTATCTCCCTTTAATTTTTCTAACCCATGGTTGATGGCATGAGATAACTAAGAAGAATAATCAAAGGTCCTTTGATTGGATGTCGACACAACTCACCATTAAAGAAATTTCCATTAATGGGAGGCTTCCATGCCCAACACTTGTGCAGTACAATAATAGGTGAACTTAAAGTAGGGAGAAAACAAGTTAACATCAAATGGGGCTTTGTCAGTATCTGGAAAGAAAGTCAAAGCTCCTTCAGTCTTCGGTCTGTGTGGTGGGAGCCTCCATTGTTTATATGTTCTCCTCCATTTTTAATACTCATCCACCAACTTTTTGGCATCAACTTCATCCTCATGCCCCCATTCCAGACTGAAAACTTTCTCAATGTACTCTTTACTAATAGGCGACAGGTAGTTCCCTTTATAGTCGTAGATGATTTGCATCTATGGGTCATACATGTCTACCAATGCTGTTATTAGCTCTACATTCACAAAGATGTTGGGAATGACAAGTCTCCCTAGATTTAGCTTCCAAATATGGCACACTGGTTCTACTGCAAACCTTCTAGCATAGCTGAAAATGAACAATTCATGCCCTTGAACCTCTATCCAAATGTCCCCTATGTTTTCAAATCTATCTTCCAATCCCTAATCATCATTCTTAATATTTCTAGACTAGTGACTTGAGAGAGGGAATTAGTCTATTAGGTCTTGGTCTAAGGGTTGACCTTCCCTTTTTTGTTGTTTTGGCTTTTCTTCTTTGGTTTCAGGAGGGTGAGGCTCTTTGTTATTCTAATTTTAGCTTTCCTAGATGAAAAAGATTCCATCTTCATGTTCAATTCAAAAGAAGACAAGAAATTCTGAGAAGCAATTACAGTTTTTACTTCTTTTCATGAATAATTTTGTGACGCCTGTTGCACCAGTTTCTTCTTTCCTTGATGAATTTATCCGCCTGAACAATTCTGGTATCCGAGTGGTTTGATTACTTCTAGTACTGCAACGATCATTAAGAAATGTGTTTGAATTTATGATGATGTGATTCGTTCGGATTTGTGTAATATTTCTCGGTGGATTGATTGTTCTTTTTTGTTGATTTCTGCCTTTTGATGCATGAGCATGCCACATTTCCCAAAGGAAACTCTTATTTCAATGAAACATACCCCTTTGATGAGTTTCTTTTCATGTTCTTTGATGTCCTAGTTTCATCGATGCCCATCTTCAGTATATACCCAACACTATTTATTTTGTTTCGATGAAACTCTCTCTTTCCTCAAGTGTTTTCACCTTTTATTGATATGCATTTTCTATCAAAAACCATATTTTGATGATTTATCCATTGAATTCATCGATATTGGATTTTCGATGAAAGGTCTCATTTTGCCATGCACTCTAATGCTTTACTCGATAGATTGTTTTCATCGAAACCCCTTTTACATTGATGAGATCTCATTTCATTTCATTGATCTATGACTCCGGCCAGAGGGCCTGGTGCAGGAGCACCCTTCTAAGGTCTTCCTCCATGTGACTTTTGTTGGAATTTTGCTTCTTTAAGAAGCCATGTAAATGTAATAAGAGCCAAGAGCTTATTGGTCTTGTTTAGGTCCTAGTTTAGGTCTTAGGTTCACAAGTCTAGGTTGATTTTTCTTATGGAGTAGAGGGTATGTGTACCTTTTATGAGTTTGGGGTCCTTTTGGCATGTTTGTGTCCATAGGATAGCCCAAGGTAGGCCCAAAAGTCAAGAAAAGCAACATTGTAAAAGTTGCTCAAAAGTTGTAAAAAGTTGCATGACAACTTTTCAAAGTTGTCATGCAACTTTTCAACCAAATAGGTCATAATCTTAGTTTGGAATTGGGGACCCTAACCATGGCACACCAAATGAGGTAGAGACACTATAAATTGTTGCAAACCCTAAAATGGGGTGTGGATGTCAGATTGTACGGCCCAAGAGAAAAGACCTTGACTGTGACTGTGTTTTTGTTTCCAGTCGACACAAGTGGAGCATGAACAGGTTGATAATGGATTTTTTTGCAAACTAAATGGTGTTGAGAGTCTTGCATTGTGTTTATACTTTCATTTTGAGCACTTAGGTTAGGTTCTTGTGCAAGTTTTGTGTGTTTTGTAATTATTTTGTGAAGTTACTCTTTCATTGTCCAGTTTTGGATTGTTTTGTGTAATGGATTGACAACTCCTATCCCCATTGTGGAAACACCATGAAACCATGGGTAATAGGAGTGAATAACTTTTATAGTATCCCAGAGCAAGTAGGGCCCCTGAAGATGCAGGAAATCTTTTCAAAGACCCACTCCTAAGCGAGACTGGACTGTGCCTGGCTAGGAAGGGTTGAGGTTGCAGAGGTCCATGAGAGCAAGGTAGGACAAGGAAGGAGGCACCCTTTGGAGGAGTTGTAGAGGGGTGTGTGGAGCACCATTGGTGACAAGGGGGAGCTTCCACCAATCTAGTTAAGGTGGTAAAGACAACAAACCATCACTGTGACCCTGGAAAGCCTTAAAACCCTCATAAAAACCCTCAAAAACCCCAAAATTCACCTAGGGCAGTGTACGGACACTTGGAGGCCCAAAACCAGGAAAATATTTGAGCCCTTTCCAAATTATTAGTAGCCCTTTTGGGAAGTTTCACAAGTTTGTGCATCATTTGCAAGAGGGAGTCCTAAAAGTCCGGAATGGAGGCCTAATTGGGCACATTCCTTGTAGCCCTATTTTGTAGGAAAGAAGCAAAATAGTGAGATCGGTAACAAAGTAGAAGGTTAAAACCTCTTGGGGGCACATGAATGGATGGAAAACCATGTCAAAGACCTTTCCTATCCTTGCTAGGACCTAAGAAGGTGTAGGAGGAGCTAAACCCTTATTAGCCTATCTGAGGGTTTTTGATGTTTGTGAGTAGGTGTGACTTTATGGGGAGTATCACAGGTTGTTGGTGGGTGGATTGGGCAAGGTCAGGGGATTCCATAGGCAAGGGAAGTCCTAGAGACCCTAGGGTGTGGTTGGAACACCTGGTGATCCAAGGAGAGGATCAAGGAGCATAGACTAGGCTAGTCTATCCCATACCCATTCCCATTAGATTGGTATCAAAGCAAGTTAAAGATTTGGTGGACCATGCATGTCTCTATATTCTAGTGAATCAATAGGGGAGAACATAATGGTCACTAATGTAGAGCTAGCTAGGGAGGTAGAAGAGCAAAAGGAGAAAAATAGACTCCTTGAAGATGCTATGAGTGAGATAAGGAACAAGTTGCAAGAAGTGGTTGATTAGAGAGGACAAGAACTCTGGGGTGCAGAAACTAGTGATAGAGACAAGAAAGCTATTGATCTTGATGACTTCATACCTGAACTAGACCCCTTAATCAGTGAAGAACCTTTTGTAAAGGCCATTAAGGCTTTGAATACAAAAGCTTTTAAAGGATTGTCACATTTCAGTGGAAGGATGGACATTGATACTATCATGGAATGGATTGAGGGTATGGAGAACCACTTTGAGTGTGAAGGTGTGACAGAAGCTCAGAAGGTTAAGGTTGCCAAATCAAGACTAAGGGGAGAAGCCTTGACATGGTGGAAGTACTTGCAAGAGGAGAGAGTTAGCATGGGAAAGCTACCTATTGCAAACTGGAAGGCCATGGTGAGTAAGAACAAGGAGAACTACTTGCCAGAGGATTATGAAGTCCAACTTCATAAGAAGAGACAGGGATTGAAGCAGAAAGACCTTGATGTGACCTCCTACATAGAGGAGTTTCAAAAGCTTTGTCTTAGATCCAAAGTCCAAGAAGAGGAATCTATCAAGGTGGCTAGGTATCTAAGTGGCCTAAAGTGGAACATCCAAGAGGAGATAAGCCTATGGACTCCTACCACTATCCAAAAGTGTCATCAGCTTGCTGCTAAGGTGGAAGAGAGGAACAAAAGGAAAGGAGACTCCAACAACAGGGGTAGAGGCAGAGGTAGAGAACAAATGAGTCACCGAGGTTATTACTAAAGCAAGGCAAATGAGCAAAGGAATCAAGGAGAGTCCAAGTTGACTGAACATAGCAGTGAAACCAATCTCAGAGGAGGCCATTCTAGAGGAAGAGGTGCACAAGGGGGCCCAAATAGGGGTAGAGGTACCGACAAGGGTAATTCCTACTTTGCAACCATGAAATGCTACAACTGTGATCAATTGCGACACCCGGCCTATAGATGCCCTAACAAGCCTACCTCATCAAATAGTGGAAAGAGGGTTGCTTATGCCCATGAAGACACATCAAGCAGAAAAACACCTGAGGTGGACCATATTGAATTAGAGATTGGAGAAAACCTGATGTTCAATAGAGTCTTGATAAGACAACCGGTTAAGGATGAACCTAAGCATAGGAGAGCATTATTTAGGGTGAGATGCAAAATCTTTGGTAAGGTTTGCAAGGTGATAGTTGATTCAGGGTCAACTGATAACATCATATCAGATGAGGCAGCCAAGAAGTTGAAACTCACAAAGATACCTCACACTAGCCCTTACAAGGTGACATGGTTGAATCAAGGACAAAGTGTGCTTGTCAATGAATAGACTTGGGTAGAGTTTTTATTGGAGGATACAAGGACAAGATCATTTGTGATGTGTTACCCATAGATGCTTGTCATCTGCTGCTAGGTAGACCCTGGCAATTTTATAGGAAGATGATCTATGATGGAGAGGAGAACTCCATTTCCTTCAAGAAGGACAACAGAACCTATAAGATTTAGTCACTGACAGAGTATGATGAGGGAACCTCAAGAACACTTAGTGTCTTATGTAATACTGGTAAAGAGTTCTTAAACCTGCTACATGAAGAGGAGATAGTGGGATGTGCCATCTTTGTGAAGCCAAAGGAGGAGGAAGATAAGTTGTAGACAGAGGTACCTAAGGAGGTAAAACAAATGTTGCAAGAGTATAAAGATATAGTGAGTGATGGAGCACCTGCAACACTTCCACCTTTATACCCGGTGCATCCCTTCCCAATAAAGCAGCATATAAGCTCACACCTAATCAAAACAAGGAGGTGGCAAGGCAAGTGCAAGAGTTGTTGGATAAAGGACTAATCAAGAAGAGCATCAGCCCATGTGCAGTCCTGGTAGTACTAGCAACAAAAAAGGAAGGCAAGTGGAGACTTTGTACTGATTCAAGGGCACTCAATAGGATCACCATAAGGTACAGATTTCCTATTCCTAGAATAGAGGATTTGATGGATGGTTTAGGAGGTGCCATGTATTTTTCTAAGTTGGACCTTAAAAGTGGTTATCATTAGATTAGAATTAAGGAGGGTGATGAGTGGAAGACCGCTTTTAAGACCACAAAAGGGTTGTATGAATGGCTTGTGATGCCATTTCGACTTACCAATGCCCCAAGCACCTTCATGAGGTTGATGAATGAGGTGTTGAAGGACTTCACAGGCAGATTTGTGGTGGTGTACTTAGATGACATACTCATCTATAGTAGAACCAAAGAGAAGCACCTAGAACATTTGAGGTTAGTCCTAGAGAGGTTGCATGAAGAGAAGTTAGCAATCAACCTAGAGAAGTGTGACTTTTTGAAGCAAGAGTTAGTCTACTTGGGGTTTGTGGTGTCTAAGGGAACCTTGAAGATGGATCCAAGCAAAGTGGAGGCAATCTTGAATTGGCCTGCCCCTAAAACAGGGACTGAAGTTAGGAGTTTCCATGGTTTAGCCCAATTCTATAGAAAGTTTGTGAGGAACTTCAGTGGTATATGTGCACCAGTACTTGACACCATAAAAGGAGGCCTTAAAACTAAGTTCAAATGGATTGAACAAGCTGATAAAGCATTCCAATTATTGAAGCAAGAAGTAGCCACAAAACCCATCCTACTCTTACCTACTTTTGACAAACTATTCACATTGGAGTGTGATGCAAGTGGCATTGCAGTAGGGGGTGTATTGAGTCAAGAGGGAAGGCCTGTGGCATTTTTCAGTGAGAAGCTTAATGAGGAAAAGAAGAGGTATTCAGCATATGATCTAGAGTTGTATGCACTAGTTTAGTCTCTCAAGAAGTGGAGGCATTACCTACTCCCAAAGGAATTTGTGGTGTTCATAGATAACCAGGCTTTGAGTTATATCAACACTCAAGAGAAGCTTAGCAATAGACAGTTGAAGTGGATGGAGTACCTCCAATCCTTTACCTTTACCATCAAGCATAAAAAGGGGCAGCTTAACAAGGTGGCAGATGCTTTAAGCCGGAAGTTGTTGACTGTCCAAGAATTACAATTGTAGAGCATAGGGATAGAAGTTTTCAAGGATCTCTATGAAGAAGATGAGGACTTCTCATCAGCCTACAAGGTCTGCAAGGAGTTGAGAATCATTTTCATGGTGAGTATGAAGACTACACCCTTCAAAATGGTCTCTTGTTCAAAGGCAATCAATTATGTGTGCCTAGAGGATCCATGAGAGAAAATCTCATACAAGAGAAACACAATGGTAGTCTAAGTGGACACTTTGGAATCAATAAAACTTTGGATCTAGTACAGAGGTACTACTATTGGCCTAAGTTGCCAAGGGATGTGAGAAGGTATTTGGAGCAATGTGGTGTGTGTCAAAGGGAAAAAGGAGGATCAAGTAATGCAGGCCTCTATCAACCATTACCAGTCCCAAATAGGCCTTGGGAGTGTGTGAGCATGGACTTTGTGGTAGGACTCCCCAAGACAAAGATAGGTATGGATAGCGTCTATGTGGTGGTAGACAAATTTTCTAAGATGAGCCATTTTATTCCATGTATAACTACTCATGATGCTAGTTATATTGCACATCTCTTCTTTAAGGAGATTGTAAGGATTCATGGACTCCCAATAAGTATTGTTTCAGATAGGGATAGCAAGTTCATGGGCCATTTTTGGCAAACCTTATGGAGAAGACTAGGGACTAATTTTTCATTCAGCTCAGCTTACCATCTATAAATTGATGGTCAAATTGAAGTCATTAATAGGGTGTTAGGCAACTTGTTGAGGTGTCTAACTAAGGAGTATGGGTAGACATGGGATCTAGTTATTCCACAAGTTGAGTATGCCTACAATGACAGTGTAAATAGGACCACTAGAAGGAGTCCTTTTGAGGTTGTCTATGGCAGACATCCAAGAGGGGTGTGTGAACTAAGAGAACTTGGTTCCATGGAGATGAAGAGTGGGAAAGCAGAGGACTTCACCCAAACCATCAAGGAATTCCAAGAACAGGTCAAGAGAGCCATCCTAGAGTCTACTCAAAAATTGAAAGCAAAAGTGGATGAAAGAAGGAGAGAGATTCAGTTCAAAGTGGGTGACTATGTGATGGTCCATTTAAGAAAAGCTAGAATGCAAAGTGGAAAGCCTACTAAGCTACAAATGAAGAGGGTAGGACCTTGTAAAATTCTATCCAAATATGGTGAGAACACCTACAAGATGGACCTTCCTTCAAATTTGGCAATATCACCAGTCTTCAATGTTGCTGATTTGATACTATACAAAGGTGAAATAGCAGGGCAAACTGAGAATCAAGCCAAGGTGCTGTAGGACTTGGATTTGAATGCCTTACCTCAAGTGAGGCAACCCATAGCAGAGGAGATCTTGGAGTCAAGGGTGAAGAAGTCTACTAGACACCAGGTCTGTATGGAACACTTGGTGAAGTGGGCAGGGCAACCTGAGTCTGAAGCCACTTGGGTTGAAGAGAGAAGGTTCAAGAAACTTGGTATTGACCAGGCTCTCATCTCTTCCCTAGTTCCTTAATTTTGTGCAAAGGGGGAGTATGGTGTAGGAGCACCCTTCTAAGGTCTTCCTCCATGTGACTTTTGTTGGAATTTTGCTTCTTTAAGAAGCCATGTAAATGTAATAAGAGCCAAGAGCTCATTGGTCTTGTTTAGGTCCTAGTTTAGGTCCTAGGTTCACAAGTCTAGGTTGAGTTTTCTTGTGGAGTAGAGGGTATGTGTGCCTTTGATTATTTTTGGGTCCTTTTGGCATGGTTGTGTCCATAGGATAGCCCAAGGTAGGCCCAAAAGTCAAGAAAAGAAACATAGTAAAAGTTGCTCAAAAGTTGTAAAAAGTTGCATGACAACTTTTCAAAGTTGTCATGCAACTTTTCCACCAAATAGGTCATAACCTTAGTTTGGCATTGGGAACCCTAACCGTGGCACACCACTTGAGGCAGAGACACTATAAACTATTGTAAACCCTAAAATGGGGTGTGGATGTCAGATTGTATGGCCCAAGAGAAAAGACCTTGACTGTGATTGTGTTTTTGTTGCCAGTCGGCACAAGTGGAGCATGAACAGGTTGATAATGGATTGTTTTGCAAACTAAATAGTGTTGAGAGTCTTTCTTTGTGTTTATACTTTCATTTTGAGCACTTAGGTTAGGTTCTTGTGTAGGTTTTGTGTGTTTTGTAATTATTTTGTGAAGTTACTCTTTCACTGTCCAGTTTTGGACTGTTTTGTGTAATGGATTGACAACTCCTATCCCCATTGTGGAAACACCATGAAACCATGGGGAATAGGAGTGAAGACCTTGTATAGTATCCCAAAGCAAGCAAGGCCCTTGAAGATGTAGGAAATCTTTTCAAAGACCCACTCCTAGGCGAGACTAGACTGTTCCCAACTAGGAAGGGTTGAGGTTGCAGAGGTCCATGAGAGCAAGGTAGGACAAGGAAGGAGGCACCCTTTGGAGGAGTTGTAGAGGGGTGTGTGGAGAACCATTTGTGAGAAGGAGGAGCTTCCACCAATCTAGTTAAGGTGGTAAAGATAGCAAACCATCACTGTGAACCTGGCACGCCTTAAAACCCTCATAAAAACCCTCAAAAGCCCCAAAATTCACCTAGGGCAGTGTACGGACACTTGGATGCCCAAAAATAGGAAAATATTTGAGCCCTTTCCAAATTATTAGCAGCCCTTTTGGGAATTTTCACAAGTTTGTGCATCATTTGCAAGAGGGAGTCCTAAAAGTCCGAAATGGAGGCCTAATTGGGCACATTCCTTGTAGCCCTATTTTGTAGGAAAGAAGCAAAATAGTGATATCAGTAACAAAGTAGAAGGTTAAAACCTCTTGGGGGCACATGAATGGATGGAAAACCATGTCAAATACCTATCCTATCCTTTATAGGACCTAAGAAGGTGTAGGAGGAGCTAAACCCTTATTAGCCTATGTGAGGGTTTTTGATGCTTGTGAGTAGGTGTGACTTTAGGAGGAGTATCACAAGTTGTTGGTGGGTGGATTGGGCAAGGTGAGGGGATTCCATAGGAAAGGGAAGTCCTAGAGACCCTAGGGTGTGGTTGGAACACCTGGTGATCCAAGGAGAGGATCAAGGAGCATAGACTAGGCTAGTCTATCCCATACCCATTCCCATCAGGGCCCCACTTCATATCCACTTCGATGAGTCTCGTGCTTCGGTAGATGCTTTTGGGATTTCATCGACATGTCCTTTTCATCAATGAGACCATATCTATGAGACCGTGGTCATTTTCATCAAACTAGATACTTCGATCGAACTCGATCTTTTGATAGATACTTTGAGGGTCAAGTTGATGTGCCTGTCTCGCTTTCTTTTCGTTTCGATGGAACATGCTACTTCGATAAGTTGTTTTTCCCATTCATCAAAACCCTTGTTTTATCGATGAGTTCCTTTTGCTAAAATTTGGCATGATTCCATCGTAATACATATTTCGATGAAACTTTTCCTTCACCAAGAGTTCATTCGATTCTTCCGACATCATCCTTTCATTGAAAAAGTTTTCTTCGACAAGACCGTTGTTATTTTCATCGATGTTGGGTTTTTCAATGAAACTTTAGTGTTGCTAGGTGCCTTTTTGATTTCCTTGACATCTCTCTTTCACCAAAAGGGTTTTTTGGTTATATTTTAATGCCTCTTGGGTTACCCTAATGAGGCCTTTGACAGTCTTCCACTAAAATGTGAATATCTCAGCTAATACTTAATCAAATCAGGTGATTCGTAAGCCAAAATGAAGTGGATTCACACCTCCATCCAACCCAATAGGTTTCATAACCTAACACTAAGTCTATGACAAAAAATAATGTCTGTAATCAAACTATTATGCAGAATAATATAAGAAAATGTGTGCAGAAAACTACTTTTACTAACATTGCAGTATTTCTTATAATTGTGACTATTATAGTGAATTCATAACTTTGGTCTGCTAGATGTCTTTTTTTTCAGCTATAGAATCATTGCAATTTTTTTAAAATTTTTATTTTGTAGTTATTTTAACATACGAACTATTAAATTAACGGTTGTTTTATTATGAAAATGAGGGTAATCATTACATATCTATTAATATAACGTGTTATTTTTTCTTTTTGTAGAAACACACTGATAAATTCAATGAAGGTGATAAAGTTAGGATGTTGGATCCATTTGATAGTGTTGTTGTTGGCATTAGGAGGATTCACTCCCTATCTATTCTACATGGAGTAAACTTAAAAGGAACAGGCGACACAAATGTGAACATTTTAATGGTCACAAGTAACATACCTCTTCCTTACGAAGACAAAATAGATGGAGCCATCCATTTGAAAGAGAAAGAGGGTACCTTAGCAAGGTGGCCATTAAAATATTTGCAGAAAATGATATAGTTGAATATGTTTATCATGTTTCTTATTGTTTTATGCAGTACTTTGAATATTTTGAAAGAGTTGGAAACTCTTAGACAACTTTGACATTTTTTATTATTTTTACATATATACCCTTGGACAAATTTGACATCTTATAACTTGATATATATATATATATATATATATATATATATATATATATATATATATATATATATATATATATATATATATATATATATATATATATATATATATATATATATATATATATATATATATATATATATATATTGCATTATATTTTTTTATTGCAGGTTACCTTGTTTGTCATGATGTTCAATCAATCTTTAAATTCTAACATGTAGCTTGTTCATATATGTAATATTATTATTTTCTTTTATGATCTAGTTCGAGTTTAATGGTATATTATTTTTGCATTATAAAATGATTAAATATACTATCAATAAATAAAAATGATTAAATATACTACCAATGGATGTAAATATATGACTAAAATAAGGACTAAATATATGACTAAAATAATGACTATGATGACTAAATAAATGACCATTTAACAACAATCAATGATTAAATTAATGACTCAATATATAACTAAATTAATGACTAAATATATGACTAAATAAATCACTAATATGACTAAATAAATGACCAGAGAACAATAATCAATGACTAAATTAATGATTAAATATATGACTAAATTAGTGACTATCATGACTAAATAAATGACCAGATAACAACAATCAATGACTTAATTAATGATTAAATATATGACTAAATTAGTGACTAGTGACTAAATATATGACTAAATCAATGAAGAAATTTATGACCAAATCAATGACCAAATCGATGACCAAATTGATCAATCAAAACAACTAGTGGTCATGTGACCAAATTGATTTACGACTGGCAATAAACTACCAGTTGTCACGTGATCAAATTTAGTCATTTATCTATAATTTTTGGTACTTTTTTTAGTCATATATTGTTGTTTTTGTACTAGTGTTCCTTGACTATGACACAATAACAATCATTAATTATCTTCAAAATATGTGAACCCTATATGAAACACACCTGCACACTTATTAGAATGATATAACACATTATGATACATGTTTGTGCCTATTGGTGGGCTTATTAGACCATAAATATAAAAGTTGTTACATCTTCTTGTTCATTGTTTACCCCAGGACAGGGTTATAACAATTTTGACAAAAAATATAAGAACTTCCTTAATATACAACCAAATCAAGTGAAACAAATTGAAGATGGAATATAACTCATCACTGAATCATTCCCAATCAGTTTGCCAGCCAAATGAAAGAGGAATCAACAAGATTTAAGCTTGTGATTAGGCTGTTACATTTGAGAATAAGAAGAAAAGTGCAACAAATGATAAGTTTCTTATTGAATATCCTTCAATACATCAAAAATCCTTCAACAACAACCCTTGTTCGACCTTCCAAGGTCTATTTATGCATCTTCAAGGCAGTTACAACTTCCACCAACTATATTTCAAACCATATGTACGTTGGATGCAAAAGATGACAACTTTTGACAACTTTTTGTTGACAACTTTTGTGTAACAATGACAATTTTCACTTTAGACAACTTATGACATTTAATCCAACAAAATTGGTCAAAATAGGTGTAAAAAAGCATTACATCACATTTGACATCAAAATAGACCAGTTAGACACCTTAAGCACACTTTGACAACTTTTTGCATTTTTTGACAATTTTGACATTAAGAGCAACCTAAGACTAAACATGAAAAATATTATAAATGTATTTATAATCAAATGGTACAAATTTGGGCTCTCAAAATTTGCAAATCAGCCCCATGGGCACTTTTATATATAAAATTTGGCATCTAATATAAATGATCAAGCTCATTATTATTTATATATACAAAATTTTGCATCTAAATATGCAAATTACAACTCGTTGTTGTTTTTTTATACAAAATTTAGCATATAGATATGCACATTACAACTCGTTAATTTTTTATACAAAATTTAGCATCTAGACATGCTTATTACAACTCACTGATGTTTTTATATACAAAATTTGGCATCTACATATGCACATTACAACTCATATGCATATTACAACTCATATGCATGTAGAGCACATCCAAAAAAACTAAGTTACAATGTTTCACAAAAGATATATACAAAATTGTCAAAATTATTCTACCATACTGTAGAATTATTCTTCTAGATGGCCCAAAATCAATCAAGTGAACCTTCTAGATCAGCTCTAACCCTTAGTGTCTCAAGTATTTCCTTGTGGTTAGATTCACAAACTTTCCACAAATCCTTATTAAGAGGTCTACCATGATATTTAATCAAATGAATATTTGTTGCAACAAGAAGGTTTAAGGAATGAAGAATATGTCTATATGTCTCAAAGTCCTCAAATAACAAGGATTTAAATTTTTTGATAGGGTACGTGCATTTTATAAAAGGATAAGTTAATGCCAAAATCAATACAACAACTGATAAATAAATACCCTCTCCATCAACCACTGTAGAAATCAATTTATTTTTGGCCTCAATACAATGACACAAAAAGTAATATGTTCCTTCTTTGTTGTTCTCATCCACAATTACTGCATATACATGACTTGCATTAATAGAAGGATATAAGTTAATACCAAAATCAGCATAAGTTAATACTAATAAATTGATCTTAAAATTGATTTTACCCAAGTAACGAATTGCAACCCTTTACCTAGTTCAACTATGTCTGATACATGGTCAAAATCCATTGATGCTTCAATCTAGTTCATTTGTAGTGCTCTAGGAAGTTGATATGTATCTAGGGTTTGCAAAGGTCTACAAAACCTTTGGTCAACACACTCTTTTGATTCACATTCATCCCACACAAAATGCATACACAAAGAGCAAAAGAATGCAATCTGTCTAGTATAAATAACTAGTGATGCTAGATTTGAACTTCTAAATGAATGCATGTCACTTGATCCTGTAAGTGTACAACAATCTAGATAATTTTCAATGTTAAATTCATGTATTAAACAAAAATATCTAGAAACCATAGACTTACCTGCATTACCTGGTCCCATCATAAAGTTAAACCATTGCACAATTGCTTCTGCATCTATTAACATTGCACCACCTTCGTACTTAAATTCCTCTCTAGTAAGAGCTCTTTTCACACATGCTCCCACACTATCATGCTCTCCCTTTCCATGTCCTTCCTTAGTGAAATTCCAAAACTATTGCACACTACTTGCCACATGCATCCTAGTCAACTAGTAGAACATCCTTGCATTCTTGAATTGTGTGGTGCAGTTGTCCGACCATATTAAGTGTTGGTTGTATCTTATATCTCTTTCCCTTAAACTATCATAGAAGACTGTAAGCATCCTTGCACAAACTCTAAGGAATGAGTACGATCATCGTTGATATAGAAGTGATATTAACTTATAAACTTTATGTCCTCCTCAGTGATATCTTGTGCATGCATGAATGCTATGTGTACAAAAATTGTAACTTGTGTAGAGTGGTAATACATCGATTGTACTTCATTTTGTGACTTTAGTGTATAATTCTTAAAAAAATCAATGACAAAGACAATAGTGTCGAGGGGGAAAGTGTCCTTACACAACTTTAATTGCTCATCTAACCACCTAGCTCTATGTGTGTGACCTATGTACATACACTATTTTCTCTTGAAACATCTTCATAAAATCAGCTACACATATATCCCTTTTCACTAACTCACACCTCTTTAATTCTTTTCCATCTTTAACACCATATGTGATTGACTTGTATTTTCCAATAGAAAATAGTTCGTTACCAATTTTATATGTGCTATCCGAATGTAGGAATCTATGCAACTGTTGCAAACCACCACATGTAGGACAAAAACCTCTCAAACACATCATCTTATAGTAAATGCACCTACCATCTTGTCTACATAGTACACTTGAAATAAATTCTCTAGGTGACTTAGGAGGTTCTTTTAGACCACATTCCTACAAAATATCATTAGTGTGTAAAGTACAACATATATAGCGATAAATATCATAATGCATGGAAAATTCAACATGGACCCTACAACAACATGTAGTACGTGCATGATTAATCTTAACATAAAATGGTTTTTTCATCTCAAGAAATCTTTGAAGAAACCTTTTATAAAATTGTGTTTGAGTCATATCTAAATAGTGTTTTGGATGTGGCTCACGATTTCTAATTGAAATTCACCTTCTAACAACATCTCTTTGGTTGGGTGAAACCCTTGTGTTGTCATCCCAAAATTTCTCAATTAACATTCTTAGTGCATCAACAACAACCTTGTCCTTGCATGAGAGTCTACCTGAGAATGCCCAAAGACAATTATTTCTAGGATCCTCAATTTTCTCTCACCTATCTAAGGCATGGTGTAATGTGGTTCTACTTATCCTTAATGACTTGCTTTTTTTTCTTATTAAACGATATTTTTTCATTTCCATTCCCATTATGGTTGATGTGCAGACACAAAGAGTAACATTAACATCTTTAGTGCGTGATTTCGAACCAATGGCTTGGTATGCATCAAAAATATTTCTCACAATGGTCCTTTCACTATTATTTTCGGATGTTCTTAACCCCAAAATTTTCCTTGTCTCTCTAAATTTTAAATTTTTAATCATTTCAACAACTAATTTGAATCTTCCACTTTGATTTAAGTTTTCAAAATAGTTATTCCAAATTCTTCTAACCATTCTTCTACAAGTTATTTTGGAAATTTTATCATGCATTGGCTTCACAATATTTTCATCAATGTCTACTAGGAACTTTGGTTTTCCATGAATTATTCTAAGAGGTTTTAAGATTGGTGCATGCTCTTTGTTTTCATTAGGTGCATTATATGCAATGATCACATCAAATTCAAATTTTATATCTTCTTCAATTTCATTAACATGTGCATTCACCGAATCATTTTCATATGGTGTATGTTCATTGCATTCATTAGGTACATTCATCATATGCATTTGAATTGGTGTATGTTGATCATTTTGATTTGGTGCATTCATCATATAAATTTCAATTGTTGAATGTTCATCACTTTCATTAGGTGCATTAGATGACTTACCTTCACATAATCTCCTCATACACTCCCTTCATTCATTCTTTCCTCTCTTGTTCTTTCCCATTGTCCTACAAATAGCATCATGATGACGATCCACAATCAAATAGAAAAAAAATAACAAATGATCATCATTTTGTTATAATCTAAAGTAACAATGATAAAATAACTTCAAAAACAATCCAAAATACAAGACAAATCAATCATGACCAAAGAAAAAAAATAACAAATGATCATCATTTTGTTATAATCTAAAGTAACAATGATAAAATAACTTCAAAAACAATCCAATATAAGAGACAAATTAATCATTTCAAAGCAAAATTGACAAAAAAAAATTAAAAAATTGACTGTTACTGTCCCAGAAAATCATGTGCAACAACAATGGGGCCTTCAAAGAACTTGCAATGTTGGTTTTTAGGCTGTTGGGACTAAAATAAATGAAGATTTTCCCATAAAATGTACAGGTTATGGAAACCTAATGTGAACATTCACAATTTTTCATAACCAATATAGGTTATGCAGAACTACAATTTTTGGCCTTAGTTTTACATAACCCATACGGTTTATGTAGAAATAGGAACCAAATAGGAAGTGGGGAGAGAGATAGAGGGAGATAGAGATACAGGGAAATAAAGAGAAGGGAGAGAGGTTGAGAATAGGATTAAGAGAGGAAGAGGAAGAGAGCGAGAGTAGGGGGTGGGAAGAAAGGAATAGAATAAGATAAGGAGAGGGGAAGGGAGAGAGAGTTATAAATAGAGAGAAAAGGGGATATGAAGAGAGGGATAGAGATAGGGAAAGAAAGAGAAGAGAGAGAGAGAGAATAGGATAAGGAGAGGCGGATGGAGGGAGAGGAGGAGAGGGAGAGAGAAGGGGTAAGAGAGAGAATAGGAGATAGGAAGAGAGGGAGAGAATAGGATAAGGAGAGGGGGAGGGAGAGAGCTTGAGGAGATTGGGAGAGGGAGAGGGAAGGTGGAGATGGGGAGAATAGGAGAGAGAGAGAGAGAGAGAGAGAGAGAGAGAGAGAGAGAGAGAGAGAGAGAGAGAGAGATGAGGTAGAGAGAGAATGAGAAGGATAAAAGGGTGAGAGACTCAGCAGAGAGAGAAGTGTGAGGGGGAGAGAGATGAGACAAAACTCAAGGAGGATAATTAGGGCTCAGAATAGATAGAGATGGTGATGGGGGAAGGAAGATGAGAGATAGAAAAAAAGAAGAGAGACATGCATGTATACAAATATATGCATATATCTATATAATTATATGTATATATTGTTGGCAATTGACACTCAATTGGCTGGTTTCAATATGTTGTCATAGATGGAAATATGGAAACTTGCTTCGGCTTCATATTTTGGTTCAGTTGTGTACCGACAGGCTAGATAGATTTCTTTGGTTGTCGGCAATGCAGGTCGACATGGTTTAGAATAAGGTTATCGGTATTGGAGGCCAACACTATTTGGAGATCTGGCATCGATAGTTATTTTTTATATTCATGTATTTATGTTATTGAGCCGACATGTATATTCACATTGTAATTATCTTTGTAAGCCAACATAAGGCATGATGATTTTTAAAGGGTATATAGGTTAGTTGATTAGATCATTTTGATATATCATATGAGAGTGTGTAAGGTTATGAAATATAAAGGAGATGAGAAACATATGAGAGAGATCGTGCATGTGAGAATATTTATGTAAGTTATTTCAGTAAGGGTTTAGGGTTTCAAATCAGAACAGACAAAGCTTAACTAGAACTGTATTCAGGCATAGAAGATGCTATCATTGTAGTTCAACCATTTCTTCGGATTGTAGTCTGGATTTGTATATAGTCAGTGAGGCTCCTTTTGTGATTGAGCAGTGTGCTCTAGGCTGTAAGCCTTCCTGCAAGTGCAGACCCCTATATTTTGTAATATCTCTTCATATAGCTAGTGGATTGATATTGTGGGTCACAAATCCCACCGTGGTTTTTCCTGTTTAATTTTTTCCACGTATAATTTTGTGTGTTATGGTATTCATTTATGTGATTGGCTTATTGGTTTCTTTACTTCTTTCAATTTTGTATGTACCAGTATACTAGTTGGTGAATGCATGTTTTAATAAGGTTAAAATTGATCATTCTGGTAGAACACTAATTCACCCCCCCACCCCCCCCCCCCCTCTTAGTGTTCTTGGATTCCAACAATTGGTATCAGAGCTTTGTGCCTCAGAGGAAGTTTAACAACTTGAGGAAGATCCTGAATCTGGAATCCATGGATATGAGTTTGTAGAAGCAACTTGAGGTGGCACTCGAAGATTATGATGCTAAAAGGATGAAGAACTTGAAGTTACAAGATTAATTGAATTCTTCTCAAGAATTCATTCTTATCCTATAGGAGAGGTTGTCATATTTTCAGGCTAGGAGGAAGGAACTTTTGTAGAATAAGGATAATGGTGAGAAAGATGCACTTAATGAGAGATGTGTGAAGCCGAGTCAGGAGAATATGGTCATGAGGAATGAAATGCAAGCTATAAATATGAGGATGTCTAAGGAGATTGAAGACTAGAAGAAAAAGGAAGAAAATCTCGTTGTATCTCTGAAAAACAAATTTGAAGAATGTGGTAGGTTGGTTCATGAGAATGATATGTTGAGAACTAATTTAGTACAATCCCAGAGTAAATGAACAAGAGCTTGAGAGACAAATGATAATTTTGAGAGATGGTCTGACTATTGCAAGTGAGTATAAAGAAAAATTCAAGATTAGTTCAACACAACTAGATGAGTTATTGAAGAGACAAAGGCAGAGTGGAGATTCTAGTGGACTTGGATTTGAACAAGGACAGAGTTTTGGTACTGCAAATGAAGATCAAAACCATAAGGTGCAGGTAAGGCAATTTAATGCTTATAAATTTAATGGTAGATGTTTTGTTTGTAATAAGTTTGGTCACATGGCTAGGCAATGTAGAAATAGAGAAAATCAGAACCATGATTCTGCTTTCGATAAATTTTCTAAATGTAATAATTATGGTCTTAAGACTGAAGATTGCAGAATGAATGTTAAAAGTTATGCATTTGGAAAATTTGGACATATAGCTAATCAGTGTAGGTTGAGCAATTACACTGGTTTTAGCAAAGAAATTCAAAACAACAATGTTACATGTTATGCATGTAATGAGGTTGGACATATTGCTAAGTTCTATAGAAGCATAAATCCACCAATTGGTAATGATGGATCAAATGAGAAAGGGAAAGAGAAGGTTTATGAAATCTGACAAGATCCTACCCAGAGATGGATCAGGAAGTCTGAAGAGCAATCAATAGATGGAAATGCATCGGTTACTCAACTAACAGAAGAGGTTGCTCCTGCACTGATAGGAAGCTCATCCTGTAACTAAGGGAGATGCCTTAGGGGTAGGCAAAATTCATGAAGATGTTGCATATGCCCTGAGAAGAGGTTCTGGAAGATGTTCCAGACATTGGAGATGCTTATTTGGCATGGAGATGTTTTTTTATTAAGATCTGGTATCTTCCATCGAAAGTCATTAATATATGTCATGCCTGTGAAGTGTGATACCTGCATCTACAACACAAAACACTCAATAGATCATTACAAGAATGATTGGCAAATTTAAAACAAAGAAAGATAAAACCATGGCAAAATGATCTATCACCTCCTAAGAGATGCGAGTGTGGATTTGCTCTCAGATCTAGATAAGAAAATTCCAGTGACTTGACTACACCTAGATGGAGGATTTGAAATGATAATGATGCAATTAAGCTAGAAAAGAGAATGATTAAGCTACATGATTCAACAATTATGCTAGAAAATGATCAAATTAAGCTAGATCTAAGATGCAATTGCCTATTATAACAATGCTCAAATGATATGCTAAGAGATATTATGCCTATAGTAACAATGCCTAAAATGCAAATGATATGGGATGATTAATCCTTCAAAATGGGGGATATTAATAGGATTTCCAAGGCCAGGGGTGAGGTGGCAGGAATCAACGATCAAGATTGAGTCTAAAGATATCAATGGTGAAATCGGAGGAGGTTGGAAAAGAGGTTGGAGGAAAGGGAACATTTGCCATCTCTATGGTAAAAAGTGTCAAGAAGTATTTCTCATGAGAGGGAAAGTGTCTAAGGAAAGGGGACATGTGGCCCAAGAATTCCATGTGTCTCAAGGGAAGAGTATCCACACCATAGGAGGTTAGGATGTGCAAGCTAAAATAGGTTTAATTAAACCCAGGGTTAGATGGAATGGGCTAGGTTTAGAAGTGGTTAGGTTAGGTGGTTAGAAGTTAGGAGGCATGTGGGTAATTTGAATTTCAAATTTCAAATAATAGGAAAAGAGTAATTAACTTTCAACAACTCATAAATTGATTTTCTTTAATTAATTAGGGATTAGAAGAAATGAATTTAAATGGGGAGGGATTAATTAATTTGAATTAATTAATCAAAGGAGACTATTGAAATGAACCTGTTAAATAAATCCTTAGATTTATTAATAAGTAGATGAGTGGAAGAATTTAATCAAATTTCTAATGAATTCAATTAAATTGGGAAGGAAGATTAATTAAATAATTGTTTATTTAATTAACTATCTTCAGACCATTTTTAGGTGTATACATTTTGCCCCTCTTTGAAGCGACATGTGATGACGTGTTGATTCAAAGAATAATCTCATTTTGATGATCATATTGGTTTGATAGGATGCCCTAGCTATTGATTGATAGATTGTGGTATGATGATGCCCCTTTGAGAGATCAATTGAGATAATTGACCTATGGAGTTTTGCGAATTTTTGCGAAATTGATATCCCGATTAGAAATGATTTGATGTCTGCAACTGTGTTTGATGAAAATGTGAGTTCTACAATCATGGTGATGTGGATCTTTATTATTGATAAAGCTTGATTGGTTAGATTGATAAGATCGAGATTCAATCTGGTTTTAGGAATGACACCTCTTGTATAAGACAAAGATGATTAAAACGTTTAGTTTCAGGAATGATATATCATGTATAAGACATGATCAGAATGTCTGGTTTCAGGAAAGATACATCCTGTATAAGACATGACATAATCAATTAAATTTGATTTATTGATCGAATTGATAAGGTTGATTAGATAAAGAACTGATAGTTTGTTGATATTAAGTTGCAGGAAGATTTAGATATGCTGATGTTGGTTCTGTTGAGAGGGTAGCATAATATTTTCACTAGGTCGACAATATCTGGAGAGATATGAGTCATTAGTCTGATTGTGTATACACTTATGATGATACCTTGATGATTCTTGTGATAGATTGAACCTTGGATAAAATGAGCATGCGGGATCCAATGCAAGAATGAAATGCAAGCTTAAATGTAAATGCCAATGCAAATGAAATGCAAAGCTATGATCAGACCAGTCACTGGATTATTGCATTTTTGTCATCATTGAGCTTTTGAAATGTGGGAAGTGAGTGCAAACATTGATGGTATAATTAAACCATGATGACAAGAGCACTGCTTTCTTGGATTTTGATATGGGAAGTTAGCACAAGCATCGAGGTATAATTGAACTGAGATGACCTAAGTGTTGCTTGCGTAAAATAGGCAGTATTAACCATTTCAATACACAAGTTGGAAATGTCTTCAATGATACTCTGATGATCATTAGCTAAGATAAATTTGCACATATTAATGATTAATTTATAGACAACAGACAAGAAAAATATCATGTTCCTTCCTTGTTCCTCTAGTCAAAGACATCCTGGAGTCACTCAGAAATCATGATAGTGAAAATCAAGATAAAAAAGTTGAACAATCATGTTAAAATTATTATTCAAAAGATATCATCCATCCGTTTAGACTGACTTTGTGATAGTTTTGATGGTTGATAATTTGATCTTGTGTTCAATGTTGGATATGTCATAGTTTTCGCTTGATAAGGGTTGTTTAACTAGTGTTCTACATGTTTGATTAAGCTCAAAATGATCAAGGATTTTGCCCCCAACTAAGTGCAGGATTTTGCCCCAAGCCTAAAAATAAATTCACTATGATATACCCAATTATCCAAACCATGGTGAGAGATTAGCTAGGATGCCTGCGTATGTACAAAGGCTTCATTATGGATATGAACAACATTGAATGAATGCAAGAGGAATGATGCATGAACTAATAGATGGAAAAGCTAGCGGACAGATAGCGCCTGTTTGCCAGGTTTTCACCATTTGTTTTTATTGCACTTTTCTCATATTTGATTTTTTCTTTTTTTTATGCTTTTTCACTTTTTGTTTTTCTGCTTTTTCCCTGTTTTTGATTTTTTTGCTTTTTCACTGTTTTTTTTATTTTTCTGTTTTTTCACCCTTTTTTTTACTTTTTTGCTTTTTCACTGTTTTTTTTTTTTTTTGCTTTTTCACTGTTTTTCATTTTTTTGCTTCTTCAAACATAAATTTCTTCAGATGCATGATATTGATGGGTTCGTCAAGCTGATCTTCATCCTGTGTTGATAGGTGATATGCTTCCGATCCAAATACTGTTGTGACCACAAACGGACCTAACCAGTTTGGTTCAAACTTTCCTTTCTTTTCTCGATCTGCCTCATTGCATGGATTTTCTTTTAGTACTAGTTCCCCATCTTGAAAGACTCGTGGTTTGACCATGTGATTATAACTCTGACACATTATTTTCTGTTATACCTTTAAATGATCAAAGGCATTTTTTCTTCATTCATGGATTAATTCTAACTCTTATAATCTAGATACTTGTTGTTCTTCATCTAGGATGACACCTTTTAATGATACTCGTAGAGAAGGTATCTCTACTTCTATTGGCAGTATTGCTTCTGATCCATAAATAAGAGAGAAAGGTGTGGCACCTGTTGGTGTGCGGATACTGGTATGGTAGGCCCATAGAGAAGGGTTTAATTGAATATGCCAATCTCTTCCAACATCATTCACTGTCTTTTTGAGGATTTTCAAAATAGTTTTGTTTGATGCTTTTGCTTGCCCATTTCCCTACGGATAGTAGGGTGTGGAGAATCTATGTTGGATCTTGAATTTATCACATAGCTCGTGTACATCCTGATTCTTGAATGATCGCCCATTATTAGTGATAATGGTCATGAGTATTCCATAGTGACAATTGATGTAATTCAAGATAAATACAACAATTTGTTTTCCTGTGATATTTGTGAGAGGTACTACCTCAATCCATTTTGTGAAATATTCTGTAGCTACAAGGATGAATTTGTGACCATTAGATGAAGAAGGATTTATCTTTCCTACTAGATCAAGACCCCATTGACAAAAAGGCCAAGATGTTTCAAAAGCATGAAGTTCTTGTGTTGGTGCATGAATCAAATTCCCATGCATCTAAGATTGTTTGCATGTTCTAGCTATCTAAAAAGAATCTTGTTCCATAGTCGGCCAATAATAGCCCAAGCGTATGAGTTTTCTCGAAAGGGTAAGACCACTTGAATGAGTTCCACAAATGCGGTTATGGACTTCATGTAAGGCCTTATCATACTCTTCTTGTTTGAGAGATCTTAAAAGAGTATATTGTCTAGACCTCATTTAAACAGGATATCCACGACAAGAGTAAAATGGGAGGATTGGCGAATAAAGTTTCTCTTTTTATTTTTTGATAAGTCGGGAGGTAAGGTGTTATCTTTTAGGTATGTGTAAGTTTGGCCATAATGGGATGAATCATGCCCAACAAGGTGACAGATAGTTTGGGAATCAGGACAATAATGAGCAGGGTAAAACAACTCTTCCACTAGGAATTCATAATGTTGTTGATTTTCCTATGTCTGAAGGAGAGAAGCAAGTGTAGCCATGGCATCTGCTGCTTTGTTGTAATTCCTTGGAATCTCCTGAAAATTTATTTCTACAAATTATTTCTTGATATCATCAACCATCTTTTTATAAGGCATTAATTTTTCGTCATTTGTTTGATAATCATCATTAATTTGATTGATGATGAGCTGAGAGTCTCCAAAGACTTGAAGTTGTGTAATGTTCCATTCTATAGCCATTTTGATACCTATTACCAAAGCTTCATATTCTACTGTGTTGTTGGTGCATGGAAAGATTAATTTGTATGCTTTTGGAATTGTATGACCTTGTGGTATGATGAATAGAATTCCTGCTCCTGATCCATGTTGTGTATATGAACCATCAAAGTATAATTGCCATGTTTTTGTGGTGACCGTTAGGATATCAGCATCAGGAAACTCAATCTGTAAAGGATGGTCATCTCGAAGTGGTGCCTCTCCTAGTTGGTCTGCAATGACTTGTCCTTTAATAGATTTTTTGTCAACATACTCAATATCAAACTTACTCAGGATCATGATCCATTTTGCTAGTCGTCCTGTTAATGTTGCCTTGCTAAGTAAATATTTTAGAGGATCGATTTTAGCTATTAACTTGATGGAGTGAGATAGTAGATAGTGTCGTAAGTTTTGAGAAGCAAAAACTACTGCCAAGCATGCTTTTTTTGTTGGTGAATAGTTGATCTCGTATCCTACTAGTGTTCTGTTGATGTAGTAGATAGCTCATTATTTTCCTTCATTGTCCTATTGTGCAAGCAAAACTCCTAATGATGCTTCGATGGTCGATACATAAAGTAACAATGGTTTTCCTGGAATTGGTGACATTAGGATGGGTGGTTGCATGAGATAGGTTTTTATCTTGTTGAATGCATCCTCACATTGGTGGTCCCACTTGAAATGGACATTTTTATGCAATAGATGAGTCAATGGTTGACATTTATCTACTAGTTGAGCAACAAATCTTTTGATTGACTGGATTCTTCCTTGGAGTGATCCGAGTTGACTGATATTTCGAGGAGATGCCATTTCCATGATTGCATTGACCTTAGCTAGATCCACTTCGATACCTCTAGCTGAAACAATGTATCCCAATAGCTTGCCGGAAGTGACACCAAAGGCACATTTCTTAGGGTTTAGTCGTAGCTTGTATTGTTCTAACCTGTCAAAGATATTTTCTAGTATCTTTATATGTTCTTCTCTATTGTATGATTTAGCCAAGATGTCATCCATATAGTCTTCCATGAATGTATGCATCATGTCATGAAATATAGTTGTCATAGTTGTTTGATATGTAGCACCTACGTTCTGTAATCCAAAAGGCATGACATTCTAGCAGAAAGTAGCCCATGGACATGTGAAATCTATCTTTTCTTGATCTTCGGGTTCTATTTTGATCTGATTATATCTGAAGAAATCATCCATTAAAGAAAACATGGAGTGTCCAGTAGTTAAATCTACAATGATGTCAATGTTAGGCAAAGGAAAGTCATCTTTTGGAAATGCATTATTAAGATCTATGAATTTTGTGCATATTCTGATGATTTTATCTAGTTTTAAAACAAGAACGATGTTGGCTACCCATTAAGGATAGGCAACAGGTCTGATGAATCCAACATCAAATAATTTCTTTAGTTCTACTTTGACTAGAATAGCGATATGCGAATGCATTTTCCTTAACTTCCATTTGACTGGTTTGGCTTCTAGACTAACATTTAAGTGATGCATAATAAGCTTTGGATCTAACCCCAACATGTCTGCATATGACCAGGCAAAATTTATTTGTCATCGTTTGAAGAATTCCATATATTGTTGCATTTCTTGCTCAGACAAAGAAGTCGCCAGGTGTAGAATCTTTGGTTGCTCTGTTGTGCCAATGTTAGCTACCTCTGTTGGTTTGATCAAAATGGATAACCTTTCTTGATAGTTCTCAAGTAAAGTGTCAAATCTCCCATCTTTCGGTGCCTCGAGGAGGTTTTCACTTTTAGATGCGTCCTTTCTTTTTACTTTTTCCCGATCTAATGTTGCCAAGAAATGGTTTTCAACATTAAACCTGATATTGTTTTCTTTATTTTTCTTTTTGCGACTAGGAGATTTGGCACCCACTTGACTAGAAGATGAGTTGCTGATATTCCTGGTGAGATTTGTTACAGATTCGATTGCATTAAGATATACACATATGGAATGGTCATTTGGAAGGGTATGAATGGCAGTATGTCCTTCATTTTCCCAATCAATAAGCTCAAGGTGGAGTAGAGGTAAGGGGTCTTCAAGTTGCGATTTTTTGAGGGTATCAAGGGTCATGATAGATGTATCAAAATTTTCAATATGTATGTCGATATCTAGAATGGTACCCTCATTAGAATGACCTTGCATAAGAAACTCCTGATCGTCCTCGGTTAAGTCCAAGTCAGCTGAATGTGATTCTAATTCAAGTGGGCTAGTTCCTGACATTTGTCCTACATACATGTGAACTAAATCAACTCCCACATCTCCTTTAAAGAAATTTTCTTTAGTTGATTATTTAGAGTGATAGGAATCCTATTCCCATTCATTAGAATCTGTATCACTTGCAGCTCACAATCTACAGATTTGTTCATATAGTATTTGATTTGTTTCGTCAGCTTTTGTCGCTATATCTTTTCTTCTTTCATATTCAACTTCTTCAGAGCTGAGATTGAGTTCTATCAACATTTCTATGAGATCTCCTTGACTTATATTAGTTTCTTTCTTGTTTTGATTGAGATTTAATGTTGTTTGAGAGGTGCTTTTAGTTTTTTTTTCTGTTGATTTGAAGCTTGCTTCTTTTACCATATCATGTTTGCTTGTGTTTGTTGCTTAGTTGATGTCTCTTCTCTTTCAATTGCTAGTTGTTCTTGTCTATTTTAATATCCTCTTGTTGTTCACTAAAAGATGTGTCTTCTGGTAAAGTAACTTGTCCATACCCTAAACTTGTTTTGTCAATAGCCTGTTGAGTATGAGGTTGAATAGGTTCTGAGATACCTTCTTTTCTTTTTCCTATAGGACCTGTTCCAGTGTATCCCATTTTTATGAGAATGTTATTCCTTTTCCATACTTTTCTGTAGGTATGCAAACATTCTTGATATTTTGTTGAAATTCTTCGTCCTTGTATAGCCATTGTAGCACATCTTTGTCTTTTGTTTCCTTTGATAAGGTTCCAACACTAACAAATGCTCCATAAAAAATTGAAAGATGTTTTACAATTGTTTGTTGTTTAGAGTTTGATGGTTTTCTAAAGGATTTAGGAGAAAGTGGTAATTATGATATTGAATATTCTTCGTTCCCTCGATCTCTTAGTTGCATTTGTTTTTCCATACTTGACAAAAAATGATTGTTCCTTGGATTGTGTGTTTGAAGATGATGCGTCCCTATTATGAGGAACAATGACTTCTTGAACTGGTTTAAGATTACTACAATACTGAAATGGATTTGAATCTACTGAGATTGTGATTTCCTGCCCACTATAAGGAAACTTTAAGCCCTGATGGTATGTTGATGGAACAACTTGTATGTCATGTATCCAAGGTCTTCCCAAGAGTATGTTGTATGATAAATCTAAGTCTAGAACTTGGCATGCTGTGTCTTTCTGTAAAGGTCCCACTCTGATGGGTAACATCACAATTCCTTTAGAGGAACATTCTTCTTCATCATAGGATTTAAAGGTGATCTTTTTCTGGGGATCATATGCATCTTCTGAATAACCTAGAGCACGAACAAGACTCAAAGAGAAAATGTTTAAGCCAGCTCCTCCATCTATTAGGACACGTTTAACTCACGTCTTATGAATGATGACCTTGATATGCAAGGGGGCATTATGGGGATGTTACAAGGACATGTCATCTTCTTCAGTGAATGCTAAGAAGTGAGGGATTGTGAGGTGTCCCACCATGGTTTGGAATTGATCGATATCAAGATCTTTGGACACTATTGTATCTACCGATGCTCACTCAATAATTTCTTTGTGTGCAGGTGAAAGCTTTAAAAGTTCTAAGATGGATATTTGTGTGGGTGTTTTCTACAATTGATCCACTAGATTGTATTGTTTGGTAATAGATGACATGTTTGTTGTAGGACCCAGCAAAACAACTTTGGCTTTGCTTCTTGTGATAGCATGAGAAAGTTCTTTATTTTTCTTTTCTTTAACTACAATCACATTTACCACATTATCATATGTATGAGCGTAGTTTACATTCGCTTTACCCTTACCATTATTTGTTGTTGATGATTCACCTTTTTCATAGTTTAGAACTGGAGTTTTAAAAGTTGTATGAGATTCATTTGTTGTATGTCCATCCATAGTTATTACTCCATTATCAATTAAATCTTGGATGACATGTTTCAACCGCTGACAATTATCTATGTGATGTCCCTTGTTTCGATGGAAATCGCAAAATGGTTATCATTCCATCAAGGTGGTTTTACTTTAGGTTCGTAGTTCCTTTCTTCTGGCAAAGTGATCAATTTTTTTGCGAGAAGTGTCTTTAGTGCGGATCCAAGGGGTTCACCAATTTTTGTAAATTGCCTTCGAAAGAAATTCTTAATAGTTGCTTTTTGGTGATGGTTGTTTTGCTAAGCCGCCGCTGAGTGAGTGGATAAATTAAAAATTGGTTGCTTTGGTTTCACATTGTTGTTATCCACTATTCCATCATTGACGATATTTCAATTTCTATTCCAATACTTTGTCTTATCATTGTGGTTGTTTTTATTGTTGTTGTTGTTAGGAGGATGGACTCCTTCTTTGTATATTTTGAACTCACCTTTCTTTATCATGGCTTCCTCCATTCTGATTCCATTATCAATCATTTTTCCAAAAGTTTGATTTCCTTTCATTTTTAAATAATAACTCATTTGATCATTTAGGTTGTCGATGAATATGTCCATTTTTTCATACTCTAGCACTGTACGAGGATACCACAAAGCTAACCATCTCCATCGTTGTAAAAATGTCATGTAAGGTTCTTCAACCTTTTGTTTGGCATTACATAGGTCTAGCATTTTTAGTTCATGTTGTATGTTGTAAGAGTATTGTGAAACGAACTTATCCACCAACTCTGAGAATGATCTGAGTCTAGGTGGAAGTTTGGAGAACCATTCCATAGCTAGTCCAGTTAAGCTTTTCAGAAATAATCTCATTAAGTAGGTATCCTCATGTGCAAACTCCATGCTCATTGTGCAAAATTCTTGTATATGATCTTCAGGGTCAGTTCTTCCATCATATTTTTTGTATCTAGGAGTTTCACAACCTATAGGAAATGGTATCATGTTTAGATTCTTGTCGAATGGATAAGGACAAATTTCTTGAAGTGAGTATCTTCAAACATTTCCTCTCTGCATATCTTGAATTTATGTTTGCAGTGTTTGTATTTGTTGTGTGAGAGTTGTGATAGCACTATCAACATTATTTGTTCTTGCATAACCATGATTTTGCATTCTAGGAGGATCTGGATCTCTTCTTGTTTCATCTCTAGTCCTTCTTGTATCTTCATTGAATTGAAAGTTATTCAGAATTTCTACTTCATCTCTTTTGGGAATGTAAGTTTCTTCATTGGTTCTGGTGTTACTAGGAATTGATGTGTCATTCATTTTGAGACCAAAAATATCCTCATATTGTCCGTTATCAAGGAGAGGGTCACTTTTCTTTTGTGTCAATTTGTTCACATCAAAATCTTGGGGGAGTGTAGCACCAGATTTTGCTAACATTAGGAAATATTTTTATTTTTATCCCTCCAATAATTTCTTCATAAATTTATTGAATTGAGGATCTTTTTTTATTTCTCTGATATTTTGTTCTGTTGTTTCTCCTTCAACTTGTATTTCATCTTCATGTTCCATGGTTCTATGCTCTTCAATTATTTCCAATGTTTCAATTTCCGTCTCTGCGATTCTTCATCTCTGAGCTCTAGTTAGAACGGGCATACACGTGTGTTAGATATTTTGCTAGAATTTGAGTATCCAAAAGTTGTTTTGATAAGTGATCAATTGTCAATGTAAATGTGATAGAGCGATATGACACGAAAAGATGGTTCAAGTGTTTAAAAGTTTGCAAGTTTTTCGATCTTCAATTTTGGATTGATATTTTGTTTTGTTATTTCTCCTTCAACTTGTATTTTGTCTTCATGTTCCATGGTTATATACTCTTCAGTTATTTCCAATGTTTCAATTTCTGTCTCTGCGATTCTTCATCATTGAGCTCTAGTTAGAATGAGCATACACGTGTGTTAGATATTTTGCTAGAATTCGATTGTCCAAAAGTTGTTTTGATAAGTGGTCAACTGTCAATGTAAATGTGATAGAGCGATATGACACGAAAGGATGTATAGTGTGTTTAAAAGTTTGCAAGTTTTTTGATCTTTGGTTTTGGAGCGCAATGGTGATGATTTGATAAAACTCAAGTCCAATAGGAATGATATATCCTACGATGTGGGACAAGATTATTCTGACCAAGCATTGTAGTTTCATCATAAAAGATGATAGATCCTAATGAGAAACTATATTTGAGTGATCAGTTTATCAAAGAGGGTGATAATGCACTTTGAGATTCTTAGATCTTGAACTTGTTGAGGGTGAATACAAACAAATAAAAACACTACAAACACAAATTCAAGATATGCAGAGAGGAAATGTTAGAAGACACTCACTTCAAGAAATTTGTCCTTATCCATTTGACAAAAAATTAAACATGATACCATTTCCTATAGGTTGTGAAACTCCTAGATACAAAAAATATGATGGAAGCACTGACCCTCAAGATCATATATGAGAATTTTGCACAATGAGAATGGAGTTGCACATGAGGATACCTACTTAATGAGATTATTTCCGAAAAGCTTAACTAGACTAGCTATGGAATGGTTCTCCAAACTTCCACCTGGAATCAGATCATTCTCAAAGTTGGTGGATAAGTTTGTTTCACAATACTCTTACAACATACAACATGAAATAATAATGCTATACCTATGTAATACCAAACAAAAGGTTGGAGAACCTTTCATGGCATTTTTACAACGATGGAGATGGTTAGCTTCGCGGTATCCTCGTACAGTGCCAGAGTATGAAAAATGGACATATTCATCGACAACCTAAATGATCAAATGAGTTATTATTTAAAAATGCAAGGAAATAAAAGTTTCAGAAAAATGATTGATAATGGAATCAGAATGGAGGAAGCCATGATAAAGAAAAGTGAGTTCAAAATATACAAAGGAGTCCATCCTCCTAACAACAACAACAATAACAACAACCACAATGATAAGCCAAAGTAGTGGAATAGAAATAAAAATTTCATCAACGATGGAATAGTGGATAACAACAATGTGAAACCAAAGCAATCGGTTTTTAATTTATCTGCTAACTCAACAACGGCTCAGCAAAACAATCATCACCAAAAAGAAACTATCAAAAATTTCTTTCAAAGGCAATTTACAAACATTGGTGAACCCCTTGGATCCACACTAAAGACACTTCTCGCAAACAAATTGATCAATTTACCAAAAGAAAGGAACTAGGAACCTCAAGTAAAACCACCTTAGTGGAATGATAATCATTATTGTGATTTCCATCGAAACAAGGGACATCACACATATAATTGTCAGCGGTTGAAACATGTCATCCAAGATTTAATTGATAATGGAGTAATAAGTATGGATGGATTTACAACAAATGAATCTCATACAAATTTTAAAACTCCACTTCCAAACTATGAGAAAGGTGAATCATCAACAACAAATAATGGTAAGGGTAAAGCGAAGGTAAACTATGCTCATACATATGATAATGTGGTAAATGTGATTGTAGTTAAACAAAAGAAAAATCAAGAACCTTCTCATGCTATCACAAGAATCAAAGCCAAATTTTTTTTGCTAGGTCCTACAACAAACAAGTCATCTACTACCAAACAATACAATCTAGTGGGTCAATTGCAAAAAACACCTGCACAAATATCCATTTTAGAACTTTTAAACCTTTCACCTGCACACAAATAAATTCTTGAAAGAGCATTAGTAGATACAATAGTGTCCAAATATCTTGATATTGATCAATTTCAAACCATGGTGGGACACCTCACAACCCCTCACTTCTTAGCATTCACTAAAGAAGACGACATGTCCTTGCAACATCCCCATAATGTTCCCTTGCATATCAAAATCATCATTCATAAGACGCAAGTTAAACGTGTCCTAATAGATGGAGGAGCTAGCTTAAACATTTTCTCTTTGAGTCTTGTCCATGCTCTAGGTTATTCAGAAGATGCAGTTGATCCTTGGAAAAAGATCACCATTAAAGCATATGATGAAGAAGAGTGTTCCTCTAAAGGAATTATGATGTTACCCATCAGAGTGGGACCTTTACAGAAAGACACAGCATGCCAAGTTCTAGACTTAGCTTTATCATACAACATACTCTTGGAAAGACCCTGGATACATGACATACAATTTGTTCCATCAACATACCATTCGTGCTTAAAGTTTCCCTACAGTGGGTAGGAAATCACAATCTTAGCAGATTCAAATCCATTTCAGTATTGTAGTAATCTTAAACCAGTTCAAGAAGTCATTGTTCCTCATAATAGGGAGGCATCATCTTTGAACACACAATCCAAGGAACAATCATTTTCCTCTATCTTTTCAAGTATGGAAAAAAAAATTCAGTTAAGAGATCGAGGGAATAGAGAATATTCAATATCACAATTACCACTTTCTCCTAAATCCTTTGGAAAACCATCAAACTCTAAACAACAACCAATTGTAAAACATCTTCCGATATTTGATGGAGCATTTGTTAGTGTTGGAATCTTATCAGAGGAAACAAAAGACAAAGATGTGCTACCATGGCTATACAAGGACGAAGAGTTTCAACAAAAGATCAACAATGTCCACATACCTACAGAAAAGTATGGAAAAGGATTTAACATTCTCAGAAAAATGGGATACACTGGAATAGGTCCTATAGGAAAAAAAAAGAAGAAGGTATCTCAGAACCTATCCAACCTCATACTCAGTAGGCTAGAGACAAAATAGGCTTAGGGTATGGACAAGTTACTTTACCAAAAGACACATCTTTTAGTCAACAACAAGAGAAATATGAAAATAGACAAGAACAACTGGCAATTGAAAGAGAAGAGACATCAACTAAGAAACAAACACAAGAAAACATGAAATGGGAAAAGAAGGAAGCTTCAAATCAATAGGAAAAACAAACTAAAAGCAACTCTCAAACAACATTAAATCTCAATCAAAACAAGAAAGAAGCTAATATAAGTCAAGGATATCTCATACCAAGGTTGATAGAACTCAATCTTAGCCCTGAAGAAGTTGAATATGAAACAAGAAAAGATATAGTAGCAAAAGCTGATGAAACAAATCAAATACTATATGAACAAATCTGTAGATTGCAGGCTGCAAGTGATACAGATTCTAATGAATGGGAATGGGATTCCTATCACTCTGAAGAATCAGCTGAAGAAAATTTCTTTGAAGGAGATGTAGGAGTCGATGTAGTTCACACATATGTAGGACAAACATCAGGAACTAGTTCACTTGAATTAGAATCACATTCGACTAACTTTGACTTAATCGAGGACAATCAAAAGTTTCTTATGCGAGGTCATTCTAATGAGGGTATCGTTCTAGACATCGACATACATATTGAAAATTTTGATACATCTATCATGACCCTTGATACCCTCAAAACATCCCAACCTGAAGACCCCTTACCTCTACTCCACCTTGAGCTTATTGATTGGGAAAATGAAGGACATATTATCATTGATACCCTTCCAAATGACCATGCCATATCAGTATATCTTAATGTAATCGAACCCACAACAACTCTCACCAGGAATTTCAGCAACACATCTTCCAATCAAGTGGGTGCCAAATCTCCTAGTCGCAAAAAGAAAAATAAAGAAAAGAATATCAGGGCTAATGCTGAAAAACCATTTCTTGGCAACATTAGATCAGGAAAAATAAAAAAGGAAAGGATGCATCTAACAGTGAAAACCTCCTCAAGGCACTAGAAGATGGTACATTTGACACTTTATCTCAGCACTATCAAGAAAGGTCATCCATTTTGATCGAACCAACAGCGGCAGTTAACATTGGCACAACAGAGCAACCAAAGATTCTACATCCAACAACTTCTATGTCTGAGCAAGAAATGCAACAATATATGGAATTCTTCAAACGACGACAAATCAATTTTGCCTGGTCCTATACAGACAGACCAGGGTTAGATCCAAAGCTTATTATGCATCACTTAAATGTCAATCCAAGAGCCAAACTAGTTAAACATAAGTTAAAGAAAATGCATCCCCATATCGCTATTCTAGTCAAAGCAGAACTAAAGAAATTATTGGATGTCGGATTCATCAGACCTGCAGCTTATCCTCAATGGGTATCCAACATCGTTCCTATTTCAAAACAAGATAAAAGCATTATAATGTGCACAGACTTCAGAGATCTTAATAATGCTTGTCCAAAAGATGATTTTCCTTTGCCTAACATTGATATCATTGTAGATTTAACTGCTGGGCACTCCATGTTCTCTTTAGTGGATGGTTTCTCCAGATGCAATCGGATTAAAATAGCACCTAAAGATCAAGAAAAGACAACTTTCACATGTCCATGGGGTACTTTTTGCTGGAACATCATGCCTTTTAGATTAAAGAATGCAGGTGCTACATATCAAAGAGCTATGACAATTATATTTCATGACATGATGCATTAATTCATGGAAGATTATGTGGATGACATCTTAGAAAAATCATACAATAGAGAAGACCATATAGGGATACTAGAACAAATCTTTGACAGGTTAGAACAATAAAAGCTACGGCTAAACCCTAAGAAATGTGCTTTTGGTGTCACTTTCGGAAAGCTATTGGGATACATTGTTTCAGCTAGAGTTATTGAATTGGATCCAGCTAAGGTCAAAGAAATCATGGAAATGGCATCTCCCAAGAATATAAGTCAACTAAGATCACTCCAAGGAAGACTCTAGATGATCAGAAGATTTGTTGCTCAACTAGCAGATAAATGTCAACCATTTAATCATCTATTACATAAAAATATTCATTTCAAGTGGGACCACCAATGTGAGGATGCATTCAAGAAGATCAAGGCATATCTCATGCAACCACCCATCCTAATGTCACAGATTCTTGGAAAACCATCGTTATTTTATGTATCGACCACCAAAGCATCATTAGGCCTTTTTCTTGCACAACAGGATAATGAAGGAAAAGAACAAGCTATCTACTACATCAGTAGAACACTAGTAGGATACGAGATCAACTATTCACCAACAGAAAAACCATGCTTGGCAGTATTTTTTGCTTCTCAAAAATTATGACACTATCTACTATCTCACTCCATCAAGTTAATAGCTAAAATCGATCCTCTGAAATATTTACTCAGCAAGGCAACATTAACAGGGAAACTAGCAAAATGGATCATGATCCTGAGTGAGTTTGATATTGAGTATGTTGACAGCAAAGCTATAAAAGGGCAAGTCATTGCAGACAAACTAGCAGAGACACCACTTCAAGATGATCATCCTTTACAGATTGAGTTTCCCAATGCTCATATCCTAATAGTCACCACAAAAACATGGCAATTATACTTCGATGGTTCATATATACAACACGGATCAGGAGCAGGCATTCTATTCATCACACCACAAGGTCATACAATTCCAAAAGCATACAAATTAAGCTTTTCATGCACCAACAACACAAAAAAATATGAAGCTTTGGTAACAGGTATCAAAATGGCTATAGAATGGAACATTTCACAACTTCAAGTCTTTGGAGACTCTCAGCTCATCATCAATCAAATTAATGACGATTATCAAACAAAGGATGAAAAATTAATGCCTTATAAAAAGATGGTTGATGATATCAAGAAATACTTTGTAGAATCAATTTTTCAGTAGATTCCAAGGAATGACAACAAAGCAGCAGATGCCATGGCTACACTTGCTTCTCTCCTTCAGACACAGGAAACTCAACAACATTATGAATTCCTAGTGGAAGTGTTGTTTTACCCTACTCATAATTATCCTCATTACCAAACTATATGTCACCTTGTTGGGCATGATTCCTCCCGCTACGACCAAACTTACACATACCTGAAAGATAACACCTTACCTCCCAACTTATCGAAAAATAAAAAGAGAAACTTTATTCGCCAATCCTCCCATTTTACTCTCGTTGGGGATACCCTTTTTAAACAAGGTCTAGACGGTACTCTTTTAAGATGTCTTGAATATCTGAGAAGGCCTTACATGAAGTCCATAATGACATTTGTGGAACTCATTCAAGTGGTCTTACCCTTTCAAAAAAAACTCATACGCTTGGGCTATTATTGGCCGACTATGGAATGAGATTCTGTTCAAATAGCTAGAACATGCAAACAATGTCAGATCCATGGGAATTTGATTCATGCACTAGCACAAGAACTTCATGTTTTGGCAACATATTGGCCTTTCTTCCAATGGGGTCTTGATCTAGTAGGAAAGACAAATCCTTCTTCATCTAATGGTCACAAAATCATCCTTGTAGCTATAAAATATTTCACAAAATGGATTGAGGCAGTACCTCTCACAAATATCACAGGAAAACAAATTGTTGCATTTATCTTGAATTACATCATCTGTTGCTATGGAATAGCAATGACCATTATCATTGATAATGGGCGACCGTTCAAGAATCAGGATGTACAAGAGCTATGTGAAAAATTCAAGATCCAACATAGATTCTCGAGGCCCCACTATCCACAAGGAAATGGGCATGCAGAAGCATCAAACAAAACAATTCTGAAATCCTCAAAAAGATAGTGAATGATGCTAGAAGAGATTGCATATTCAATTAAACCCTGCTCTATGGGCCTACCGTATCAGTATCCACACACCAATAGGTCCCACACCTTTCCCTCTTGTTTATGGATCAGAACCAATACTGCTAATAGAAGTAGAGATACCTTCTCTACGAGTATCATTAAAAGGTCTTATCCCAGATGAAGAACAACGAGTATCTAGATTACAAGAGTTAGAATTAATTCATGAATGAAGAAAAAATGCCTTTGATCATTTAAAGGTATATCAACAAAGAATGTGCCAGAGTTATAATCACAGGATCAAACCACGAGTCTTTCGAGTTGGGGAACTAGTACTAAAAGAAAATCCACGCAACCAGGCAGATTCAGAAAAGAAAGGAAAGTTTGAACCAAACTGGTTAGGTCAATTTGTGGTCACAACATTATTTGGATCAGGAGCATAATGGCTATCAACACAAGATGAAGATCAGCTTGACAAACCCATCAATAGCATGCATATGAAGAATTTTTGTCTAAAAAAGCAAAAAAAAAAAAAAATGTGAAAAAGCATAAAATAAATAAATAAATCAAATATGAGAAAAATTGCAATAAAAACAGATGGTGAAAACCTGGCAAACAGGCGCTATCTGTCTGCTAGCTCTTCCATCTATTAGTTCATGCATCATTCCTCTTGCATTCATTCAACATTGTTCATATCCATAATGAAGCCTTTGTAAATATGCAGGCATCCCAACAAATCTCTTGCCATGGTTTGGATCATTGGGTATATCATAATGAATTCATTTCTAGCCTTGGGGCAAAATCTTAAACTTAGTTGGGGGCAAAATTCTTGATCATTTTGTGTTGGCATTATGTGAACCGGTATAAGGACATAATGATATTGTATGTTGTCATTGATGTCAATATGTGATATGAAGTGAACCGGCATGTGTGATATGTGAGAAGAGAGAACCGACATATGTGTGAACCAGTATATATGCCAAAGTGAAGCGGTTTACTTTTCAAGATGAACCGGCACATGGAAGCACTATGTGACTACCAGTTGGTAGGTAGTTTCCACTTCAGGATTTCTGGTTAGAGTACCTTAAGCCTATGTGACTCAATCGGTGATCTTTGTGTGATGAGTTAATAGTATAATGAAGAACATGCTGTGTTGCCACGTAAGCTTTGTGCGAATGAAGGATCTTGCATGAAGAAGACTATTCCTATCTACCTCGGGAATGTACAAAGTTTGTCAAACGGTGATAACGTGTGATGGGTTATCACCCACCATGAAATCGGTAGATAATGGACGATGGAGAATGTCTTGAGATCGATTCAAGATTGTTGCATTTAATGTAGTATGATTCAATGGTCAGGATTGAACCGCTTGAATTGCTTAACCTAACAGGTTTAGGGGTTAGGGTTTTTGCTACCGACCTGTCTATTTCCTATAAGGTCGATGTTGTGTTTCTTTCTAAGGTTGTTGGAAAAATTTGTGAGTGTGTATCCAAGGGAAGAGATACGTGATTCTTGCTAGACCAAAGGAGAGAAGAGATACCTGCAAAGTGAATGTGTAGAAGGTGAAGAGGAGCCAAAACGGATCTGCATTAGCATTGAGTTTTGTTACCAGATCATTGTAATTCATGTTGATCTCTAACCACTTCAATAGTTGTGAAATCCCTTAACAGGGTAGCCTTAACTGGCTTGATACAAATCCCTTAACAGGGTAGCTTTAACCGGCTTGATTTAAATCCCTTAACCGGGTAACTCGAAGTTAATGAGTTCTGAAAAGCTATAGAGCTCTGGAGATCCTTTAGCTATTGAGTTCTTGAAATCCTCTAACAAGGTAACCCCAACCGGGTTTAACCCTTAACCGGGTATTGTAGCCATCCCTTAACCGGGTGATCCCTAACAAGATCGATTCCTAGCAAAACCTATTGTAATGTCTTTAACCGGACAAGGCTCCTAACAGAGCGAACTTCTAAAGAGTTCAAAAAGAAGCTTGTGGGTATTCATCCCCACTGTGGTTTTTCCCAGTTGTGTTTCCACATGAAAAATATGTGTGTCATGTGTGATGCTTTTGTCTTGTGATGCTCTGTTATCACCTGTTGAGCGTATGTTGATTCTATGTTTTATGCCTGTCTATAAAACATACTGAACCAACTATTGTGAAGATCAAATGATAGTTTACCTGTTCATGCATGAGGGTGTAATGGCATTGTAGTATTGAGCTAAGAAGAAAGCTTAGTGAGTGACCGGTTTATAATTTTTTTAATTGTTCTGGGTCTTACCGGTTGCACTCTGTTTCAACTAGTATCACTGCTTGCCAGTCATTTGAAGTATTTGCTATCAAACCGGTTTTGGACTATATTTTTGTGTGTACTGATTCACCCCCCCCCCCCTCTCAGTATCGGTTTGGTACTATTCGTTCATCATTGAGTTATCATTTTGAGCTTAATCAAACAAGTAGAACAAAAGTTAAAAAACCCTTATCAATCAAAAACTAAGACATATCCAACATTGAACATGAGATCAAATTATCAACCATCAAACTATCACAAAGTCAGTCTAAATGCATGGACGATATCTTTTGAATAATTATTTTAACATGATTGTTTAACTTTTTTTATCTTGATTTTCGCTATCATGATTTCTGAGTGACTCCAGGATGTCTTTGACTAGAGGAACAAGGAAGGAACGTGATATTTTTCTTTTTGAAGTCTGTAAATTAATCATTAATATGTGCAAATTTGTCTCAGGACATGATCATCAAACTATCATCGAAGACATTTCTGATTTGCATATTAAAATGGTTAATACTACTCGTTTTACGCAAGAAACACTCAGGTCATCTTGGTTCAATTATACCTCAATGCTTGTGCTAACTTGCCACATCAAAAGACAAGAAAGCAGTGTTCAGGTCATCATGGTTTAATTATACCATCAATGTTTGCACTCACTTCCCACATTTCAAAAGCTCAATGATGACAAAAATGCAATAATCCGGTGATTGGTCCAATCATAGCTTTGCATTTCATTTACATTGGCATTTGCATTTAAGCTTTCATTTCATTCTTGCATGGGATCCCACATGCTCATTTTATCCAAGGTTAAATCTATCGTAGGAATCATCAAGGTATCATCACAAGTGTATACACAATCAAACTGATGACTCATATCTCTCCAGATATTGTTGACCCAGTGAAAATCTTATGGTACCCTCTCAATAGAACCCAGTGAAAATCTTATCCTACCCTCTCAACAGAACCAACATCAGCATATCTAAATCTTCCTGCAACTTGATATCAACAAACTGTCAGTTCCTTATCTAATTAACCTTATCAATTCGATCAATAAATCAAATTTAATCGATTCTATCCTATATTATACAGGATGTATCTTTCCTAAAACTAGACATTCTAATCATGTCTTATCCAAGATACATCGTTCCTGAAACCATACGCTTTGATCATCTTTGTCTTATACAGGAGGTGTCATTCCTGAAACTAGACTCAATCTCGATCTTATCAATCTAACCAATCAATCTTTATTAATAATCAAGAAACACATCACCATGATTGTAGAACTCGCATTTTGATCAACCACGGTTGCAGACATCAAATCATTTCTAATCGGGATATCAATTTTGCAAAAATTCACAAAACTCCTCAGGTCAATTATCTCATTTGATCTCCTAAGGGAGCATCATCATACCTCAATCTACCAATCAATAGCTGGGGCATCCTATCAAACCAATATCATCATAAAAATGAGATTATTCTTTGAATCAACGTGTCATCATACCTCGCTTCAAAGAGGGTCAAAATGTATACACCTAAAAATGGTCTGAAGATAGTTAATTAAATAAGCAATTATTTAATTAATCCCCCTCCCCAATTTGATTGAATTCATTAGCAATTTGATTAAATTTTTCCACTCATCTACTTATTAATAAATCTAAGGATTTATTTAATAGGTTCATTTCAATAGTCCCCTTTGATTAATTAATTCAAATTAATTGATTTGTTTTAATTAATTAGGGATTAGAAGAAATGAATTTAAATGGGGAGGGATTAATTAATTTGAATAAATTAATCAAAGGGGACTATTGAAATGAACCTATTAAATAAATCCTTAGATTTACTAATAAGTAGATGAGTGGAAGAATTTAATCAAATTGCTAATGAGTTCAATTAAATTGGGGAGGGGGATTAATTAAATAATTGTTTATTTAATTAACAATCTTCGGACCATTTTAAGGTGTATACATTTTGCCCCTCTTTGAAGTGAGGTGTGATGACGCATTGATTCAAAGAATAATCTCATTTTGATGATGATATTGGTTCGATAGGATGCCCCAGTTGTTGGGACTCATTAAATTTGATTCAAGTTTAGATGTCCATTTCAAAAAATTTCTCTGCATTCCCAAATAAGTCAGTTTGAATGGCCTAGTAGAGAGAGGGTAAAATAGAGCTAGTTGATTTTCAAAGGGTAAGGCTTGGGAAATGTGTCCTACACCTTTCATTTGGCCTATGCAGTGATTTGCAACTTTCAGATTTCAGATTGGATCAATTTATCAGGTACCCATTTCAAGGGGTGAGTTGAAAGTGCATTTTAGGCACAAATGCAGATTTTACTAAGTAGCCTACTTTGGGTGTTTATATATTTTGCCCTGTTGATCGTCATGAAAAAATTAAAAATGGATTGAATTCTATGCATAAAAGTGTGTCTCCGTACCAAATTTCAAGTCTTCATGAATCTATTTTCTCATTTTACCAAGCTCGATCTGTTTGCAGTTTGTATGTTTTGAAAAGTCCCTTTTTCAGGACCTAGTCGGAGCCTTGTTTTGCATAAGTGTAAAAGTTGCCTCAGTGAATGTCATGTCAGAATGTTTGTTTCGAGCTATTACTGGTATAAATGACAAGCTATGTTTCAAGTTTCAAGCCTCTGCCAATCCGTTTGATCGGTTTTCAAAAGGGTTTCTTGAGTCATCTTTTTCAGTGATCCGTACTTTCATTGTCGTATCAGTTAAAGTTGCTATTTTCATGAGCGGGCCATTTGCACCCAGTCAGTCTTTTGGTCAAACTAATTTTTCTAATATTTGATATGTACTTCATGGTACATATGCCTCAGATTTGAGGGTCTACGGAGGTCCTTTGATATTTTTAAGAAAGGCATCATGAGTTGCCTGAGCATTGATTTCATCAAGTCCGCAGTGCTGACAAAGCCAGTTGGTCTTTTTTAAAAATTAATATCTCTTTGCTCAGGATTCATCTTGAAAAACCATTTGGTAGAGTTCATGCTTGTATATCAAAGTACACACCTGTCAGATGGCGAGGTCCAAAAAGGTGTTTTGACAGGTTTGAAAATCACGTCTTCGCGATTAAATGCAAAAATGTGGCGTAAGTGCCTGAAAGTTGCAAAACTCAGTTTGATGATCCGAAAATAATGTCGATTGATTCCAGAGGTATATTTAAGGTTCCTGAGGCATTTTGAAGGTCAGTTGCATGAAAACGAAAAAAAATTCAGTTGGACCCACTTTGGGGCCCAGCATGGCTCATGCCCGTGCATCAATTTTATGGTAAAGTGTTCTTCATGCATGCTAATGCTATTGTCGCCAGCTCAGTTTATATTATGATCCTTTATGTCTTGTTACCATGGTGAATAAAGCAAGGTTTAATTCCAATATGCTCCCTGTATGGTTTTCGAAAGGGGGATTTTAAAATTTCAACCAAATGAATTAGGCAAATGCACTGGCAACATCCTCTCATCATATGTGGTTCTTGAAAAGAGTGGGAATTTTTCAAACTTTAACAATTGTAAACACCAGTTCACCCCCTGCATGGATGGTGGAGGAGAGGGAGTGTGGAAACCTCCAAGCAAAAAGCAACCAGCAGGCTCAAATGCCAGCCAGTCCAATTTTCCCCTCTGCAGGCTCTCCTCTTACTCACATGGCATGTAAGGCAATATAAAACTTGGACCAAATACAGTGAGTAGCAAATGAATTCTTCAGCAATCATGGAGCATGAAGAAGATTGTTAGACTCTTCAGAAAATGCTATGGGCAAGTGTAAAACCCAAGATCCTTCCCTCTCCTTGCGTGGTGAGTATAAGAAAGGTTAAGACAAAGAATTTTAATGAATTTGGCAAGGCATCAAACAACTCCAAAGCCTCTGGAGTGTCGTGTGGGTTTAGTCTTTAGTGAAATTCAATCTTCTGGTAAAAGACTTCCCTCCTCCCTCACGTGGCTGTTGAAACTTCCAACAAAATGCAATCTGGCAGGCCCAACACCCCTCCTGTGTGATGTCTTGAGGAAGGCGTTAAAAATTCAAGACATTGCATTTGGCAAGTAAATTCCAGTCATACCCAAGCTCCCCTGCGTAGTCCCTGCTGTGAGTGGTGGCAGTGGAAAACAAAAACCTTGGAGAAACCAAGCAAATGCATGTCGAGGCAGCAATATCTCTTTGCGTGGAGTGGTGATTGAAGACACTGTAGAAAATTTCTCAGCAAAATGCAATGTGTTGCCATCCTCCCTCCTCCCTGCATGGGCCTGTGATGTAAAGGGGCATTTCAATTTTCAAAGAAAATTCAATTGGCAGTATAGTGCCAAATTCCTCCCATGTGACTGGTAAATGGGCATTTAAATTCCAATCAAATGCAGTTTGCAGGTGTAATACTAGGAAGATAAACCCCCTGCGTAGAAATTGGGAGGCTGTGTGTAGCCTCAAGTAAATGAAGCAACAAATTCCTCCCTGCAAGGAAACCATTGGAGTCTGGGAGAGTAAAGGGAGTTTTAAAACGAAAGACATCAAAACCCCTAGGCAAGGCGCCAAAGAAGAGGGCAGCCACTCAGAAATTGCTAAAATTTGCAATCCTAGGCTTGAGTATTTATTCCACACTGACTGAGGAGGGGGGCCTTTTTGTATTTAAATACAAACCTCCATGGTAGTATAGTGTTGAAAGCTCAAGTCTTTTGACTAATGGTGTTGGTTGGGTGCCCAAATAGATCCCACGAGCGTGGGTGCGCTTCCCAAGGCAACCAAGAAAGCTAACAAGTGGCAACAAGGTGGACCCCACATAGGCATGAATCTCGAGGCAGGCGAGTTTTGCAGAGAAAGGGGGAGTTAAAGATCAACATGTCCCAAGGAGATCGACGGTCGGCGTTGATTCGCAAGCCAAAGGTGCTCACCAATTAAGCTCTGAAAAACAACGAAAACCTCAGGAAAATCGAAGCTTAAAGAGTGAGAAAGTTCGGAAGATCCGACGGCCAGCGTGACTTCATGACCCAAAGATGCAAGCTCATTAGCCATCGTGAAATGGCGAAAGACACAAGGTGCACAGGTGGCAGGTCCAGGTGGAGGTCCAGCTCGCGGTTCTTGTCCAATGGCGCATAGGTGGCGGTGACGAGGTAGTCCAGGTGGCGAATCAGTCAAGTGTCATCCTAGTGGATCCCATCAGCCAATCAGAAGCTGCCACGTGGCAGGACGTCAGGGCAAAATGGATTGAAAAATCAAATTTAATTGTATAGTGTAGACTATAGGAAAAATTCAAAAATTTAAATGATGGTCGGCATAAAGTGGATTAATTCGCTCAGAGGGTTATTTTTGCCTGAAATGGTAAGCATTATATATCATTGGAAAGCTCTCGAAACGAGAAATCCAATCATGAAGTTTGTTTTAACAAATCTCTGACATTATGAGAGAAGTTTCCATGGGAAGGAGAACAAAATACTTTTCAGTTAGGGAAGAAGGCATCTAACAATTTCAGTTGCAGAGCTAATCTTTTCCCTCTTCTTCTTAGTCTCTATTCTTCTCATTTGTAAAGGATCTCAAGAATTTTGTAAAAAAAAACTCTGGCAAAATATATTTAGGACCGTTTCTGATTTTTGGAAGATCACTCTGAGTTAGATGTAGGATTTGATGATGGATATCAATATACAAATTAGATCATTTTGATCTCACATTTTTGTTGTCTTCTTGCATGCATTTATTGATTTACTATGTTCTTCTAAATAATCAAGGGTTATTTGATTGGATGGGGATTGCAAGGCAATCTTACAGGGGTATTTTAGGTTTTTCTCTCAAGGGGAGAATTAAATATACGTAGAACCCCTCTGTTAGTGAATCAATAGTGTTTTCTGCTTGAGTTTGATGAACAAGTTTAGCACAAAGGAAAAACTTACATATATTGCAAGCATATATTAAGTTAATGAAGTTGAAGTGATAGAATGTATTTAAATGTCCAAATTCAGAATTCTTGTATAGCTTAGGTGACTCTGAAGCCCAGGATAAGGCTCTGGTATAGTTTTTCTAGGTTCCATAACCTTCTTGGTGATCAAACAAAAAATGATTATAAGTCTTTCTTTTATATTCAGCTATGTTCAAAGTGATAAGGTTTGCAGAATGTTGGCACTGGTCTTCTCTGTAAGTTTTCAATCACAGTTGTGAAAAGTAATCACAAAGGGTAAACCCACCTAAGCTAAGTGAAAGCTTGAAGTGTAGAAGGTTTTTGTATAAACCTTGTTATATGTTGTCTTTTGTTTCGGTTTCCTGTTGTTTCTCTTCATAAGCGGAAATGGCTTGAGAATTCTTGCAGAGAGAATAAGGAAATCAGAATTTGAGACCAACAAAAATGGCCAAGTGTTGAAAATTTGTTATCCTTTTATCTTTGTGTGAGTCTAGATCTGTTCATGTTCTACAAATGATTTTATAAATTCTCATAGCAGTGAGTGGCGACTCTGAAAGATCTTTGCACTAGTGTGCATTATTGTAAAAAAAATTAAAAGAATTTGGTGAACTTGCATCAAAGATTTAGCAGTTGCTTGGGGTTTTATGATTGTAGATCCCAAAGAATTTATTGAAGATATTTTCCTCTGTGAAGGAGGTGGCAACTTTGTATGAAGATCAGTGTATAATGTTAGAAGATCTCAGAAAGATCTTACCAAATATCAGAGCAGCAGCAGCAGCAAATTTACTCTAGGTATTCCTCATTGTTGAGGTAGTTATTTGTTCCTTATTAGGTGAAAAAGTCACCATAAAAAGGAAAATAAATTCATACTTCACATATTTCCTATTTTGAAAAGTTTCAGTTAAAGCATGGGTGAAGTATTTTGAATAATAGAGAAGATAAACTCCAAATGCAAATAAATTTTATTGGTTGAAAATAGTGAATGTATTCAGGCAAGATTGCAGCTAGTAATGGATTGCTATAGAAATTTCTCTATTAAAGGTTATATGCCATTTTGTTTTGATGGCATACCTGGTTACCCGAATTAGATTCCAAGTGACATTAGGAAGCATTTACCATTGTTTAATGGGGACCAGTTACAATCAGAAGGAAGGCATGTGCAAAACTTTGTTGATTTAATGAATGACTATGAAATCTGTCATGAGGATGTTTGCATGAAGTTGTTTGTGCAGAGCTTGAAAGGGGATGCTAGGATTTGGTTCTCATTTTTGCAGGAAGCTTCTATTCCCTATGGGAAGAATTAGTTGCATCTTTTCTTGAGCAATTTGTTGCGAGAATAAACTTTAATGATGCACTAAGTAAGTAGATGGAGATCAAAAATGAGGAAGGTGAGTTAGTGTCGGCCTTCAATGTCAAATTTTCCAAAGCACTGGCTGAGATCCCACAAGGGTATAAACTAAATGACGAAGTGTCTTTAGTAATTTATCTGGATGCCTTTGGAAGTAAGATGAGTTACAAGTTGAGGGATAAAAATCCAAAGACATTGCATCAGGCATTTGTGACAGCCACGGACATAGAGAAAAATTTAAAATATGGCATTCCTAAAAGACTTGTATCTGTTGGTGTCTGTTGTCATGGTGTTTGTAATGCTGCAGCTAAGTGTGAAGTGAGGAATAATGTTCAGAGCTTTGGTGTTCATACTTGTGTTGGAAACCATGATAATTTAATTCCCTTTGAAAATCATAGTTGTTTGGTGCAAACAATGGTTGATCCTCACTCAGATATTAATAATGTCAATTGTGTTGAAGATGAAGTAAAAATATCTTCAGATTTCACTTCTTATAATCATGTTGATGATCTTTCTAATTTGAAAGTTATGCACAAAGTTAATTCAGAAAATCTCAATGGTACACATGATTGCAATGAAAATATACCACACATTGATGAACAATTTTTTAAAGAATGTCACATGGAAGAACAAAGTTCAAAGCAATTCTAGAAGATTGAAGAACTTAGGAAAGCTCTTGAAGTTGTGGACAAGAAGGTTCAAATGTTGGAGAGCCTTAAAGTTATTGATAGAGACCTTCTGCAATATGGTGAAGAGGATTCTCCAGAAAAGGACTGTGAACTAAATTCTTATACATTTGATGAACAACATGATGATCTAATAGATGCTTTTATGACATAAAATTTAAGTGAACATGTTGGATATTCATCAGATGAAGTAAATGGTAGTGGTATTCATCTTTGTTCTTTGACTGGTGATGAGGGTTCTATTGGTAAAAGGGATCAATTGTGGCAAGATAAGTATGACTATCTTGATTCTCAAAATGATGGTCATAGGATGAAATTTTGTGGTTGTGAACATGGAACACTGAGGATAGTTCCAGCCAAGTTTCATTTTCTTCTTTGTCTGATAAAGATGATTATGATGATCGAATGGATGGTATCTTTAGCAAATTTTCTAAAGTTTTATTTGATGTCGATATAGATACAAACCAACCACTTCATTGTCATAATTGATCAGCCAGATGTTGTAAATAATGAACCAGTCCATGATGATGATACCATTACATGCAACAATGACATATGTCAGGATGGAAATTTTTGTAATGGGTTGCTTGCCAGTGTGTTTGAACCCCATCTTGAAGTTTTTCATGTGAAGATAAGTGAATGTGCAAATCTTACTTCAGATTATATGCTTGAGCCAGAGGTATGTTCATTTTTTCAAGAGTGGGATGTTAAAGATGCCGATTTATTTCACTTAGTAGATGATGAAAAGAATGGATACGTTTCAGTAGTTGATCATGAAAGTAAGGTTCAAAATTATGTTCATGATGGGTATGCATATAATGCTGATTGGAAAAGCATGCAAAAAGATGCGTGTCATAATAGAAGCATTTTTCTGATGATCAGTGTTTGCTTCAGATTGTTTACATTATTAAGTGATGAGGATCAGATTTTTGATAAGGGAGAGAGTTGGTTTAGACTTTAGTGGCTGGGAGCCATTCTATAAGTATGTTTGTATTTCTTGTATAGTCGCTTTGCTTTCGGTTGTGTGGTTTTCAATAAAGTGCCTTGTTGTTTCGGTAGAATAAGGAAGCCCTATTTTCGAGAAGAGAAGATGAGTGATCTGTTTTTGGGTGGTCTGCTTAACCATAGATTCAAGATTCTTGTGTTGATCTTGCAATCAACCATCCCCAGTCAGAGCCACTATTGGGACTCATTAAATTTGAGTCAAGTTTAGAGGCCCATTTCAAAATTTTATTCTGCATTCCCAAATAAGTCAATTTGAATGGCCTAGTAGAGAGAGGGTAAAATAGAGCTAGTTGATTTTCAAAGGGTAAGGCTTGGGAAATGTATCCTACACCTTTCATTTGGCCTATGCAGTGATTTGCAACTTTCAGATTTCAGATTGGATCAATTTATCAGGTACCCATTTCAAGGGGTGAGTTGAAAGTGCATTTTAGGCACAAATGCAGATTTTACTAAGTAGCCTACTTTGGGTGTTTATATATTTTGCCCTGTTGATCGTCATGAAAAAATTAAAAATGGATTGAATTCTATGCATAAAAGTGTGTCTCCGTACCAAATTTCAAGTCTTCATGAATCTATTTTCTCATTTTACCAAGCTCGATCTGTTTGCAGTTTGTATGTTTTGAAAAGTCCCTTTTTCAGGACCTAGTCGGAGCCTTGTTTTGCATAAGTGTAAAAGTTGCCTCAGTGAATGTCATGTCAGAATGTTTGTTTCGAGCTATTACTGGTATAAATGACAAGCTATGTTTCAAGTTTCAAGCCTCTGCAAATCCGTTTGATTGGTTTTCAAAAGGGTTTCTTGAGTCATCTTTTTCAATGATCCATACTTTCATTGCCGTATCAGTTAAAGTTGCTATTTTCATGAGCGTGCCATTTCCACCCAGTCAGTCTTTTGGTCAAACTGAGTTTTATAAGATTTGATATGTAATTCAAGGTACCTATGCCTCAGATTTGAGGGTCTACGGAGGTTGTTTGATATTTTCAAGAAAGGCATCATGAGTTGCCTAAGCATTGATTTCATCAGGTCCACAGTGCCAACAAAGCCAGTTGGTCTTTTTTGACAATTAATATCTCTTCGCTCGGGATTCATCTTGAAAAAACATTTGGTAGAGTTCATTCTTGTATATCAGAGTACATGCCTATCAGATGGCGAGGTCCAGAAAGGTGTTTTGATAGGTTTGAAAATTATGTCTTCGTGGTTAAATGCGAAAATGTGGTGTAAGTGCCTGAAAGTTGCAAAACTCAGTTTGATGATCCGAAAATGATGTCGATCGATTCTAGAGGTCTATTTAAGGTTCCTGAGGCATTTCAAAGGTCAGTTGCATGAAAATGATTTTTTTTTTAGTCGGACCCACTTTGAGGCCTGACCTGGCTCATGCTTGTGCATCAATTTTATGGTAAAGTGTCTTCATGCATGCTTATGCTATTGCCGCCAGCTCGGTCTATATTATGATCCTTTATGTCTTGTTACCATGGTGAATAAAGCAAGGTGTAATTTCAATATGCTCCCTGCATGGTTTTCGAAAGGGGGGTTTTAAAACTTCAACCAAATGAATTAGGCAAATGCATTGCCAACATCCTCTCATCATATGTGGTTCTTGAAAGGAGTGGGCATTTTTCAAACTTTAACAAGTGAAAACACCAGTTCACTCCTGCGTGGATGGTGGAGGAGAGGGAGTGTGGAAACCTCCAAGCAAAAAGCAACCAACAAGCTTAAAGCCCAGCTAGTCCAATTTTCCCCTCTGCAGGCTCTCCTCTTACTCACGTGGCATGTAAGGCAATATAAAACTCAGACCAAATGTAGTGAGAAGCAAATAAATTCTTCAACAATCATGGAGCATGAAGAAGATTGTTAGACTCTTCAGCAAATGCTATGGGCAGGTGTAAAGCCCAGGATCCTTCCCTCTCCTTGCATGGTGAGTATAAGCAAGGTTAAGACAGAGAATTTTAATGAAGACACCATGTGTTTTGTCAAGGCATCAAACAACTCCAAAGCCTCTGGAGTGTGGTGTGGGTTTAGTCTTTAGTGAAATGCAATCTGCTGGTAAAAGACTTCCCTCCTCCCTCACATGGCTATCGAAACTTCCAACAAAATGCAATCTGGTAGGCCCAACACCCCTCCTGCGTGATGTCTTTAGGAAGGCGTTAAAAATTCAAGACATTGCATTTGGCAAGTAAATGCCAGTCATACCCAAGCTCCCCTGCGTGGTCCCTGCTGTGAGTGGTGGCAGTGGCAAACAAAAAACTTGGAAAAGCCAAGCAAATGCATGTCCAGGCAACAATACCTCTTTGCGTGGAGTGGTGATTGAAGACACTGCAGAAAATTTCTCAGCAAAATGCAATGTGCTGCCATCCTCCCTCCTCCCTGCGTGGGCCTGTGATGTAAAGGGGCATTTCAATTTTCAAAGAAAATTCAATTGGTAGTATAGTGCCAAATTCCTCCCACGTGACTGGTAAATGGGCATTTAAATTCCAATCAAATGCAGTTTGCAGGTGTAATACTAGGAAGATAAACCCCTGCATAGAAATTGGGAGGCTATGTGTAGCCTCAAGCAGAAAACTCCTCCCTGCGTGGAAACCATTGGAGACTGGGAGAGTAAAGGGAGTTTTAAAACCAAAGACATCGAAACCCCCAGGAAAGGTGCCAAAGAAGAGGGCAGCCACTCAGAAATTGCTAAAGTTTGCAGTCCCAGGCTTGAGTATTTATCCCACATTGACTGAGGAGGGGGACCTTTTTGTATTTAAATACAAAGCTCCATGGTAGTATAGAGTTGAAAGCTCAAGGCTTTTGACGGATGGCGTCGGTTGGGTGCCCAAGAGGATCCCACACACATGGGTGCGCTTCCCGATGCAACCAAGGAAGCTAACAAGTGGCGACAAGGTGGACACCATGTAGGCACGAATCCCAAGGCAGACAAGTTTTGCAGTGAAAGGGAGAGTTAAAGATTGAGCATGTCCCAAGGAGATTGATGGGTGGCGTTAATTCGCAAGCCAAAGGTGCTCGCCAGTTAAGCTCTGCGAAACAGCGAAAAGCTCAGGAAAATCGAAGGTTAAAGAGTGAGCAAGTTCGGAAGATCCGACGGCCGGTGTGACTTCATGACCTGAAGATGCAAGCTCGTTAGCCATCGCAAAATGGTGAAAGACACATGGCGCATAGGTGGCAGGTCCAAGTGGAGGTTCAGCTCGCGGGTTCGGTCCAATGGCGCATAAGTGGCGGTGACGAGGCAGTCCAGGTGGCGAATCAGTCAGGTATCATCCTAGTGGATCCCATCAGCCAATTAGAAGCTACCACATGGTAGGACGTCAGGGCAAAATGGATTAAAAAATCAAATTTAATTGTATAGTGATGACTATAGGAAAAATTCAAAACTTTAAATGATGGCATGCATAAAGTGGATGAATTCGCTCAGGGGGTTATTTTTTCCCGAAATGGAAAGTATTATATACCATTGGAAAGCTCTCTAAATGAGGAATCCAGTCATGAAGTTTGTTTTAACAAATATCTAACATTCTGAGAGTAGTTTACATAGGAATGAGAATGGAATACTTTTCAGTTAGGGAAGAAGGCATCTAACAATTTCAGTTGCAGACCTAATCTTTTCCCTCTTCTTCTTAGTCTCTATTCTTCTCATTTGTAAAGGATCTCAAGAATTTTGTAAAAAAAACTCTAGCAAAATATATTTAGGGCCTTTTCTGATTTTTGGAAGATCACTCTGAGTTAGATGTAGAATTTGATGATGGATATCAATATACAGATCAGATCATTTTGAGCTCACATTTTTGTTGTCTTCTTGCATGCATTTATTGATTTACTGTGTTCTTCTAAATAATCAAGGGTTATTTGATTGGATGGGGTTTGCAAGGCAATCTTACAGAGGTATTTTAGGTTTTTCTCTCAAGGGAAGGAATTAAATATACGTAAAACCCCTCTGTTAGTGAATCAATAGTGTTTCCTGCTTGAATTTGATGAATAGGTTTAGCACAAAGGAAAAACTTACATATATGTCAGGCATATATTAAGTTAATGAAGTTGAAATGATAGTATGTATTGAAATGTCCAAATTCAGAATTCTTGTATAGCTTAGGTGACTCTGAAGCCCAGGATAAGGCACTGGTATAGTTTTCCTAGGTTCCATAACCTTCTTGGTGATCAAACAAAAAATGATTACAAGTCTTTCTTTTATATTCAGTTATGTTCAAAGTGATAAGGTTTGCAGAATGTTGGCACTGGTCTTCTCTGTAAGTTTTCAATCACAGTTGTTAAAAGTAATCACAAAGGGTAAACCCGCCTAAGCTAAATGAAAGCTTTAAGTGTAGAATGTTTTTGTATAAAGCTTGTCATATGTTGTCTTTTGTTTTGGTTTCCTGTTGTTTCTCTCCATAAGTGGTAGAGGCTTGAGAATTCATGAAGAGAGAATAAGGAAATCAGAATTTGAGACCAACACCAGCTATTGATTGATAGATTGTGGTATGATGATGCCCCCTTAAGAGATCAATTGAGATAATTGACCTTTGGATTTTTGTGAATTTTTGCAAAATTGATATCCCGATTAGAAATAATTTGATTACTGCAACTGTGGTTGATGGAAATGCGAGTTCTACAATCATGGTGATGTCGTTCTTGATTATTGATAAATCTTGATTGGTTAGATTGATAAGATCGAGATTTAGTCTGGTTTTGGGAATGACACCTCCTATATAAGACAAAGTTTATCAAAGCGTCTAGTTTCAGGACTGATATATCATGTATAAGACATGATCAGAACATCTAGTTTCGGGAAAGATACATCCTATATAAGAGATGATAGAATTGATTAAATTTGATTTATTGATCGAATTGATAAGGTTGATTAGATAAAGAACTGATAGTTTGTTGATATCAAGTTGCAAGAAGATTTGGATATGCTGATGTTGGTTCTATTGAGAGGGTACCATAAGATTTTCACTGGGTCAACAATATCTGGAGAGATATGAGTCATCAGTCTGATTGTGTATACACTTGTTATGATACCTTGATGATTCCTGCGATAGATTTAACCTTGGATAAAATGAGCATGCGGGATCCCATGCAAGAATGAAATGCAAGCTTAAATGCAAATGCCAATGCAAATAAAATGTAAACCTACGATCGAACCAATCATTGGATTATTGCATTTTTGTCATCATTGAGATTTTGAAATGTGGGAAGTGAGTGCAAACATTGATGGTATAATTAAACCATGATGACCTGAGCACTAATTTCTTGGATTTTGATATGGGAAGTTAGCACAAGCATCGAGGTATAATTAAACCGAGATGACCTGAGTGTTGCTTGCATAAAACAGACAGTATTAACCATTTTAATACGCAAATCAGAAATGTCTTCGATGATACTCCGATAATCATGTCCCGAGACAAATTTGCACATATTAATGATTAATTTATAGATAGCAGACAAGAAAAATATCATGTTCCTTACTTGTTCCTCTAGTCAAAGACATCCTGGAGTCACTCAGAAATCATGATAGCGAAAATCAAGATAAAAATAGTTGAACAATCATGTTAAAATTATTATTCAAAAGATATCATCCATGCGTTTAGACTGACTTTGTGATAGTTTGATGGTTGATAATTTGATCTCGTGTTCAACGTTGGATGTGTCACAGTTTTCTCTTGATCAATCAATAGCTAGGGAATCCTATCGAACCAATATCATCATCAAAATGAGATTATTCTTTGAATCAAGGCGTCATCACACCTCGCTTCAAAGAGGGGCAAAATGTATACACCTAAAAAATGGTCTAAAGATAGTTAATTAAATAAGCAATTATTTAATTAATCCCCCTCCCCAATTTAATTGAATTCATTAGCAATTTGATTAAATTATTCTACTCATCTACTTATTAATAAATCTAAGGATTTATTTAATAGTTTCATTTCAATAGTCCCCTTTGATTAATTAATTCAAATAAATTAATCCCTCCCCATTTAAATTCATTTCCTCTAATCCCATAATTAATTAAAAAAAATCAATTTATGAGTTGTTGAAAGTTAATTAGTCTTTTCCTATTATTTGAATTTTTAAATTCAAATTACCCACATGCCTCCTAACTTCTAACCACCTAACCTAACCACTTCTAAACCTAACCCATTCCATCTAACCTGGGGTTTAATTAAACCTATCTTAGCTTGCACATCCTAACCTCCTTATCCTAACCTCCTATGGTGTGGATACTCTTCCCTTGAGACACATGGCATTCTTGGGCCACATGTCCCCTTTCCTTAGACACTTTCCCTCTCATGAGCAAAGGTTCTTGACACTTGTCACCATAGAGATGGAAAATGTTCCCTTTCCTCCAACCTCTTTTCCAACCTCCTCCAATTTCACCATTGATATCTTCAGACTCAATCTTGACCGTTGATTCCTACCACCTCACCCCTGGTCTTGGAAATCTTATAAATATCCCCCATTTTGGAGCAATAATCATCCCATCTCATTTTCATTTTAGGCATTGTTACTATAGGCATAATATCTCTTAGCATATCATTTGAGTATTGTTATTATAGGCAATTGCATCTTAGATCTAGCTTAATTGTATCATTATCATTTCAAATCCTCCATCTAGGTGTAGTCAAGTCACTGGAATTTGCTTATCCAGATCTGAGAGTAAATCCACACTCGCACCTCGCTTCAAAGAGGGGCAAAATGTATACAATTTAAAAATGGTCTGAAGATAGTTAATTAAATAAGCAATTATTTAATTAATCCCCCTCCCCAATTTAATTGAATTCATTAGAAATTTGATTAAATTCTTCCACTCATCTACTTATTAATAAACTAAGGATTTATTTAATAGGTTCATTTCAATAGTCCCCTTTGATTAATTAATTCAAATTAATTAATCCCTCCCCATTTAAATTCATTTATTCTAATCCCTAATTAATTAAAACAAATCAATTTATGAGTTGTTGACATTTAATTAGCCTTTTCTTATTATTTGAATTTTTAAATTCAAATTACCCACATGCCTCCTAACTTCTAACCACCTAACCTAACCACTTATAAACCTAACCCATTCCATCTAACCCTGGGTTTAATTAAACCTATCTTAGCTTACACATCCTAACCTCCTATAATGTGGATACTCATCCCTTGAGACACATGGAATTCTTGGGCCACATGTCCCATTTCCTTAGACACTTGCCCTCTCATGAGCAAAGGTTCTTAACACTTGTCACCATAGAGATGGCAAATGTTCCCTTTCCTCCAACCTATTTTTCAACCTCCTCGAGTTTCACCATTGATATCTTCACCCTAGACCTGTATTCAAGATTATCCCCAAGATTGCAAAACAGGATGATTCTGTAGGATTTTTTTCAAAAATACCGAAAGGTGTAGCATTTTCAGAAAACCCTAGAATTTGCATACATTGCAACATAGAAAACCTACGACTAAGGATCTAAAGAAGATATTCAATGAGGTTATTACCAATGGAAATGGTGTGATCAAACCTTAACATAATATTGTGCAAGACTTAGGTTTTGTAGAGATTCTGAACATTCCTAAATTTCCAAAGGAAGTTGTCAGACTTGTATTGAGAAGAGTCCATGGTGAATTCATGTGGTTAGAGTCAGTTTGCAAGATAACCAGGGAAGCAATAAAGGCGGTTACTGGTTTACCTTCAACCGGTAGTAGGCCTGATAAAACCAAGAAGATACCTAACAGGGGAGTTATGGATTTAACCAGAGCCACATATGATAGCAGGTCACTTAGAGTGAATCATGTTAAGGATATCAATGTGAGATATGTGACTATGGTACTAGGATACAAAGCAACTCATGCAAATAGACCGAATTCTATTTCTAGCCTATGTATTCACAGTGCATATGAGATGGTGAACAATAATGCTAAGATTGATGTGTGTGAATGGCTTAAAGATGAATTAATTGACAACCTAAAGAAGATTAAGGGAGACAAGAAAGGTACTTTCCATTTTGGAAACCTTCTAGTATGCCTAATGTTGTACTTTACCAAGGAGATACCTGACATAGGTCACAAGGATTTTGGTTATGACATCCCAATAGGAAGACGGATACAAGATGCTTTCACCAGTATGGGCACTGACAGTGTTAAAAACATCATAGACTACATCAAAACATTTAAATCTAAGATGAGAGCAAGAGAGAGACTACCACAGAGCATAATTGACAAATATGACAAGAAAATCTGTTTTGTGATTAAGAGAGATGAAACTTGGATGGAAGTAGTAAGCCCTAGAACTATTTGGGTTACTGAGATGGGTTATGAGGTAGACCTATCTATTTTGGAAACTTATGCTAAAGCTTTACTTGATGCACCAAGAGAGCCATCTAAGAAATTCTTTGGAAATGCAGAAAGCATATAGAGCAATATATCTATGTAGAAAAGGACAAAGAGAAGAGAAAAATTTATCAGAGATGCCTCCAAGAAGGTCAAGGAAATAAAAGAAAGTGTCATGAATATCAATGGTATATCAGCTAGTGAGCTTGAAGGATTTCAACTTGAATCACATGTTTCACCGGTTGTAATATCCTCTGATACTAATAGTGGTAAGGCTACTGAGTTTAAACGAGTAGAAAGGAAGAGAAAACCCTCACCGGTACGCTCTCCTTCACCTAAGAAAACTAGAACACTAAGGAAGAAACAATAGGTAGTTAGGGAACAGAAGAAGAAACTTACACCTAAGAAGAAACAGTCACTGGTTACCCCCACACTGAATGTGATCTATTGAATGATATTACAGAGGAAGGTAATCTATCTAATGTAAATAAATGGTATATTTCTTCCAATGATTCTGACAAAAGCACAATTGAAGAAAGTATTATTTTGCACTTGGACATTTATAAGAAAGTTTTGATAGAAGTGATTGATGAGATTCTAAATGATCTCTACATGAGATTGGAAGCCAAAAGGCTATTTGTAATGGAACTGGACAAAAAGTTGAAAGTTGAAGCACTCTTAGCTATACATCTGGTAAATTCTAAAGAAGAAATAGATGAACTTATTTTTGAAGCTAACCGGTCAGTATTTGTTAGTGGACACCGACAAGTGAGCCTGATGGCTGGAAGGGTAAAAGAAATAGCAAATGAGACTGCAGATAAATGGGACATATTATTTAGAGAAAGAAAAGAAAGAGGAAAGAAGTAGACCTAAAATAGAGAAAACATTCAAAGTATATCAAAAGGACAAGGGAAAAGGTAAAGTAGGTGGTGTACCCTCCATAAAAATAATAGATAACATTCCTCCACTAACCCAGGACACACCTCCTTTAGCACCTTCATCACCAATTCATACAGCTAATCCACCGGATATAGCTACTGAAGGTTTAACACATGATGATACTAACCCTGTGTTGGAGATACTCTTTACTATGAATGTAGATACTGAAGAGGTAAAAATTTTTGTGGATAAAGATACTTTAGAGGTTAAGGAAGACAGTGTTGAGGACAACAAGATTTCAGGAAAACTGGTACAAACCGTTGACTCTCAGGAAACTGAGATACCAGCTCAAACAGAGCAACCAGAGACTGAGAAAATAGAGGATAAGATAGCTAGCATAGGGCCATCAGAATTAGAGCAACTGATAGTGGTACAAATAGAAAAACAATCTGAGATAGAGGTACATGTTGAGTCTATGACACCGGTAATAGCAGAGAAGCCTAATCAGACTGATAAACCAGTAAAGGTAGAGGTGCAGACATAGACAAATCCACTGGAGGAAAATACAAGGAAAGTGGATACATCTGATGGAAGAAAAGAGGATATAGTTAAGGTGATTGGTCAGACATCTGTTGAGAAGAAACCTACAATAGAACCAAGCACATCAATAGGTGAATTCAGACCTACTAATATCACAGAGGTACTTTTGGATTCAATTAAAAGGATTATTGATTGTAATGCCTTAGCATTTAAGGCAATTGATAACACATTACCTATTCTAAAGATGATTGCACCCAATTGTAAGATAGATCACATTAATGATTCTTTAGGGAAATTGGACACATTGTCCAAATTTATTGTTGATAATGTAATAACTATAGATAAGGTGAATGAGGATACCATAAAGGAGAGAGTTGAAAAAGAGAAGAATACATTCTTTGAAAACACCATAAAGAAATGTATTGATCATGTGGATACACTTTTACCGGTACTCAATTCTACAATTTTGGAGTATAAGGAGTTATATAGGGAAGCATGTAAACCTCACTGTTTGACTGAGGACATTGATGAAGAGATAAAAAAGACACAAAAGGAAATTGATGACATTGCGGACAATATAATAGGTTCATCTGGACATATCAATTTTTGAGCAGGAAATGACAGTTTTTGAGGATAAGTTAGAAAAACTTGAGAAAGAGAAGGCAAGAATAAGGTCTAATGCTTGGGAATTAAAGGATAAACTTGGTCTGGGGCTGGATAATCTGATTACTCAGAGAGTTGAATTATCTAAGGCAACAATTGAAGGAGAATGATCACCGGAGCAGAAAATGCACTATCTCACCGGTATGATCCAACAAACAGAGGCAACTTTAAATGACGGTAACAAGTTTATGCAGAGTTTGAATATAATTTTGGCAGACATCTTTCAGATTTACAGACCTTGAGGTAGCATTTTTGTACTCTTTTGATTATTTATGACATCCTTTGTCATTGATGTCAAAGGGGGAGTAGTGGTGAGAAAAATGCATGTGTAGAGGAGATCACTTGCTTAAAAGAACACATATTTTCGGATAACGGTTTTGATTTTTCTCATGAGTGTTGCTATCAATGCCAAATGGGGAGATTGTTGGAATTCTACACTATTATGAGAATAGTTGATGTTGTCATTGATGGCATCCAACTGGCAAGTCACCGATAATTGGTTTCTACATGCCCGACATCACAAACTTCATACACCGGCAGACACCAGCACCGACAGACACTTACACCAGCATTCAGATTACATCAGCAACAAGCATACTGACACTCCAACCAACATGAATTGTTTTGTAAATGTAATTATATTTTGTAAGTCGACATGGTATATTGTAAAATACTCATATATGTATGAGATCTTATAAGTCATTTTGGTGTGTGTGATGAGACATTTTACTATATAAGGTGATATAGTTGACAGCGAAGGTTTTGGTTATTGACTGAGCTGGTACTGAACCTGGCATTAGAGATGTTGTTTTGAGCAGTACATTGTATTGGATTTGAAGTCAGTGTGACTCTTTATTGAGCAGTGAGCTCTAGATTGTTGGCCTCCCTGCATGTGTAGGCCCCTTATTGTAAGTAGTATTTATTCATTGGCCAGTGAGTAAATATTGTGGGTCACAAATCCCACCAGGGTTTTTCCCACACCGGGTTTCCTCATTAAATATCTTGTGTTATGGTGTGTTTCTATGATGTCTCTATTATTATTTTTTATGGCATTAATTCTTATTTACCAGTACACTATTTTGGGTTGCAAAGTTATAAATAAGTTTAAATATTCTCACCCCCCCCCCCTCTCAGTGTCTTTGGGACTGTCATTGAATCTAACAACATTGATCTTGCAATTGAATCTAGTAATGTAACTTGTATACACCTAAAAATGGTCTGAAGATAATTAATTAAATACGTAGTTATTTAATTAATCCCCATTCCCAATTAATCAAATTCACAAGCAAATTTGATTAATTCCCTTATTCATCTACTAGTAAATAAATCTACATGATTTATTTATATAGTTCATTTCATATCCTCTTTTGATTAATTAATCTAAATTGATTAATACCCCCCATTTTAATTCATTCCTCTAATCTCATAATTAGTTAAACCAAATCAAATCATGAATTTTTGAGATTAATTATCTTTTTCAAATATTTGAATTTCTAAATACAAATTGAGCACATGGCTCCTAAATTTTAACCACCTAACCTAACCATCCCCTAATCGAACCCATTCTATCTAATCCTAGGGTCTAACTAACCCTATCCTCATGCACATCCTAACCTCTTTTATCCTAACCTCTTATGGGTTGGACATTCTCCCCTTGAGGTAGATGGCACTTTTGCCACGTCTCCTCCCTTGGACACTTGCCCTCTTATGAGAAATGCTCCTTGACACTTGTCACCACAAAGATGACAAGTGTCCCTTCCTCCAACCTCTTCTCCAACTTCCTCAATCTTGACCCTTGATATCTTCAGATCAAATCTGGACCGTCAATTCCTGCCACCTCAACTTTGGCCTTGGAATTCCTATAAAAACCCCTCATTTTGGAGCAATAAGGATCACTTGCATTCATATTTTTAGCATCATTACTATAGACATTTTCATTTCAATCATCTAGTAATTAGAATTTTGGATTAATCATAGCATATTAATCTAGTTTCTTAGATCATACATTTCATACTATTTTCACAATCAATCATGAAGTAGATACTCAACTCTTGAGTTGCCACTTTTGAGGTCATTGCTTTGCTGAGAGCCAAACAATCCAACACCTTCAAGGTCCTCAAGAATAGAGGAAAATGGAACATCTGAAAGGAGCTTTTGGTTTTCTTTTGTTTATCTTTCAATTTACTTTGTAATTCCATTTATGTTGTCTCATTATATGTGTATGCCTATTCTATTTACCATATTTTTAACATCACATTAATTGGCGCCCACCATGGGGCCTAGCTCCTTTGATCTTTAACAAGTTTGCTTGCAGGAAATCTCATTGACAGGTTGATTATCTCTTTCGGTGCACAAATTAGCTCTCTCGGGCTCTCAATTCACATTCTTAGTCTCCATTATAGTGTCCCGACACCTCAAATGGTGTTTATGGGAGATTTTCAACTCTATTTTTATGTTTTTCTATACTTTATCATTTTTCAGTCCATACTTTAGCATTTTTGGTATGTCTTGTAGCGTTTCTGGTCTATTTGACAATGTTCTCTATCAGTTTAGCAGAGTTCTTGGTCCATTTGGTAGCGTTCTCAGTTGATTAAGCAGCATTCTTGGTGTTCACAATAGAATTTTTGGTTAATTTGATAGTGTTCTTAGTCCATTTGATAGTGTTCTTGGTCAATTTGATAGCATTTTTTAGTTTTTCATTGATTTTTCTAATGTTGTATTCTGCATTTCTCATTTCTGCTTCTGGACTGTCATTTTCCCGAACCTAATTTGCAGTTTGTTGATTTTGCAGGTACTTATTTCACTGTGAAAGACTAGAGTTATAAACCATTTCTCCATCAAAGAATGCAATATAAATTACTAACTTTGTTTGCAGTCGTGGGATTTTACACTTATTTTTGATAAATTAGGCACATAGACTAATTACAATGGAAATGAACAAACATGTCTTATGTGTTTTTTATGATAGGCGAGTATGCTCTCACCTTTCTTAGGTGTTCAGAAAGATAGAATCATCTTTTCTTTTCAATAGTGCATATCTTTAGCGGGCCTGCCCTCTCGAGGAGCCTATAAGGCCAAATCCATTAAGGTCGGTGAGAGGGGAACAACCCAAGTGGGAATGGCTAATGCCAAGTACTCCAACCCACTATAAAATAAATGTGATTTGATGAAAATAAAGTCAACAATAGTGCTCAGGAATAGCTCTCCTTCATACCTTTGGGTATATCAAACCTTGGTTTTCAAGGTTGGGAGACCTCTTAATTGAGTTTATACCCCGACGCGCCGAATGAATCCCTTACTAGTTCCAATTAAAATTAGAAGCTACCTGGTTTACCTCCAAACATTATTCAATTCTTAGTGCATGGAGGGGGAAGAATATCTCCTTAAGACACTCACCATATGTCCCTCTTGAGCATATGTGCGAACTCCCATTTTGAGACCTTATTGCTAGGCTCATAATGAAACTCCACTAGCTCTCGCAAAATAAAAAACACCAGCAACCTTTAGGGGGTAACACGACTGTGTGAGCTGACAAGGTACCAAGTGTGGGCTAAGAACTAATAATGAAGCCAATCTCCTTAGGATAGACTGAATGATGTGTTTTCAATTGTTCAAAACCCATGAAAACTTGGGCTTTCTTTAAAGATTCTTGAACATGCACTTTATGTGTCCTTTGGGACAAAAATACAATCTAAATTCTATGTTTGTAATCTCTATGAAAACTGTAGAGTTTGTGTTGTATTACCAACCTAATGTATTTGTTTTTAAGGTTGATGAATTATTTGAAAATGTGTTGACAAATTTGGTTAAGTTTGATAGTGATTGTTTCCGAACCAAGAGGTGTGTCTGCAGAATGCTGTGAAGGCAGATAGGAGAGATAAAGGATCTAATCCAGCAAAGAATATCTATTACCAAATTAGTAAAGAATTTGTTGTTCTCTAACCATTACAATAGTAAAATCCCTTAACCGGGTAAGCTCTAATAGGCTTGTTGTTAAAATCCTCTAACTAGGTGATCCATTAGCATGGATTTGAAATCCTCCATCGAGGTTACCTTTAACGGGGTATTTGTAGTCAATCTCTTAACTGGGTGGTCCTTAACCGGATTTGTTCCTAACAGAACATTATTGTATAAGCTTCTAACAAGGCTTGGCTCCTAACATGGAAAACTTCAGAAGAGTTCAAAATACTTGTGGGTATTCATCCCCACTGTGGTTTTTCCCATTTGGGTTTCCACGTGAAAAATCATTGTGTCAAGTGTTCAATGATTTTGTGGATGTGTTTCGGATATGGTTGATATGAATGACTAGTAAATATACTTAGATATATTTAAATGATCATAAATGATTTGAAAAGTGTTATTACTAGTATTAGTGAAGTGGTTTAAGGTTTTGGTCAAATGGTATTTAAGTTTTAGATCTATTGCATTGTATCATTGATGTATTGGTCAACCGATAAGGTTTGACAGTGTTGCTACAGTTTTGTTAAAGTTTCTTAACTGATTAGTTTTGTGAGTTGATTCTAAGTTGGAATTAAGTTTGGTGAAAGTTTACTTAATTTTCTATCTATTGATTCACCCCCCCTCTCAGAAGTTGATTGTATCTTTATAGTTTCATCATATTATTAATTGGTATCAGAGCATTCCAAGTCCTCTTGAGTATAAGGGTAATAGCTTGAGGAAAAGATATAGGAGAAAATGATGAAGAGAGAGGGTCTGAAGTTCAATAGAGATAACTACAGAATTTGGAGTAATAGGATGAAGATTTACATCAAGAGCTTAGGAATTCAGTATTGGGATCATGTTGGTATTAAGTATAACTTGCCTAGTGGAATTTTGACAGCTGAATAGAAGGAGAAACAAGAGAACAAACAAGCATTGGAAGCCATCATCAGTACCTTGTCCGATTCTAAATATGTTGATGTTCATGGATTGGAGACTGTACATGAAGTTTGGTAGAAACTGGAAGAAATCTATAGCGGTGATGAGCATGTAAAGATAGCCAAGGAAGAGAGTCTCAGAGGAAAATTTGATGACATGCAAATGGTTGAAGGTGAAAACATTCAACAGTATGGTTAGCGAATCAAGGAGATAGTTGGAGAAATCAAAAGTGTTGGAGGTACAGTGGAGGATGCCATTATGGTTAGTAAGGTATTGAGAACCCTTGTACTGGTCTACGCTATCAGAGTTGCAACCATTCAAGAACTCAAATCTATTCACAAGACAAAGGTAACTCTTGACTCTATCATTAGTAAATTAACTGCATTTGAATTAAATGGTTTTGATGGAAGTGTTCAAAGGTGAGAATCTGCATTTAAAGCCTTAGTCTCAACCCCACCGATAAGGAAAAATAGAGAAGTAAGCTACAGTCATGAATCTAGATCCAGCAGAGAGGTAGATGATGAAGATAGCCTAATAGAACTTGAAGCATTGTTGGCCAAGCGGTTACCTAGAAGTACCAGTAAGTACAGAAGTAAATTACCATTGAAATGTTTTGCATTTAACCGGGTAGGACATATTGTCGCTAACTATCCTAATGGAGATAATGAGGAAAAATGAGAGAAATATATAAAGTTTAAAGGAAAAGGAATTTTTTTTTGTCTCATTGCAGTAGATGGAGGAATTATAGATGAAGAATCCAAGGAAGATGCAAATGAGGACATTGTCTTTGTTTCTATCAAAGAAGATATATTAGATTAGAAGGCATTGGTCTCTCACTTGGATAATTTATATTACTGGATTATAGACAGTGGTTGTTCACACCATATGACTAGTGACCGGAGCAAGTTTCTAACATTGGAAGAATTTGATGGAGGTGTTGTCAGATTTGGGAACAACATTCCCTACATGGTGAAAGGGAAAGGATCCATCTCCCTGAATGGTAAGAGTAGTGCAGATGATGTCTACTGGGTTGAAGGTTTGAAACACAATCTTTTGAGTGTTGCTCAACTTAGAGACAAAGGTTACCCGCTAGAATTCAAGAATGGAGTTTGCAAGATCTTTGGAAGCAAAGGTGAACTGATTACAACCGGAAAACAAACCAAAGGTAACCTAATTCACTTAAACTCTAAAGTCAATAGTTGTTCGATTGAAAAAGTAGAAGATAGTTGTCTTTGGCATCAGATATTTTTTCATGTAAATTTTGATAACATTATAAGAGTCAGCAAGTCAAAATCACTAAGAGGTTTGCCACTGTTGAACAAACCGGTGAATGCTTTGTGCAAGGAATGTCAGTTAGGGAAAATGACATCCTCAACCTTCAAGAGAAAATATTTCTCTGCTGAACATTTGCTAGATTTGGTTCATATCAACCTATGTGGACCAATGAGGAATAGGAGTATTCAAGGTGATCGGTACTTCATGATATTTACCAATGATTGTTCAAGAATGATGTGGGTCAGATTCTTGAAAGACTAGACAAAAGCATTCAACAAATTTAAGGCATTCAGAGGAAAGGTTGAAAATGAAAGTGGAAGGAAGCTAAATTGTTTAAGAACTGATCAAGGTGGTGAATTTACTTCAGAGGAATTCACTAGATATTGTGAAAACAATGGGATTAAGAGGCAACTATCTGCACCAAGGACACCACATCAGAACAGTATTGTAGAAAGGAACAACCGGTCAATGGTTGAAGCTGATAGGACTATGTTAATTAAAGGAGGTGTAGCTAAGATATTTTTGAGAGAAGCTGTCGGCACAACTGTTTATACAATGAACTAGATATTGGTCAAAAGCGGTAAGGTCAAAACACCCTATGAATACTGGTATGGTAGATCACCAAATGTCAGTTACTTCAAAAATTTTGGTAGCAGGTGTTTTATTTAAAGAATTGATTATATCAGTAAGTTTGATGCCAAGAGTCATGAAGGCATATTTCTTGGTTACTCCACCAAGAGAAAAGCTTACAACTGCTACAACAACTAGACTAATAATATCATTGAAAGTGTCAATGTTCGAGTAAATGAATATCCTAAAAAATCTGGAGAAACCAACAAAGAGAAGGAAGAAGAAGAACCTTACACGCTATTTTTGGAACCGGAACCAGTAAAGCTAGAAGTTGGAAAACTAGATATAGAAGCCCCAGTTCAATCAGAATAGGAAGGTCCAGTGGAAGATGAAGAAAGTGAAGAAAAAGAAGAACCTGAAAACCAAGATCATGTTATTTCAAGGTATGCCAGACTCAATCACAACCCCAATCAAATTATTAGAGACAAGAATGTAGGTGTGTTAACCAAAAGAGGGCTAAGAGAAAAATCTTGTATGATCTCCACCATTGAGCCTAGAACAGCAAAAGAATCCTTTGGAGATGAACAGTGGATCAAAGCAATGGAAGAAGAACTTGATCAGATAGAGAAGAATAACACATGGTCACTGGTACCCAGACTAGAGAACAAGAATGTAATAGGCACAAAGTGGGTATTCAGAAACAAATTGAATGAAGATGGAGTAGTGGTCAGGAATAAAACCAGACTGGTATGCAAAGGATATGCACAAGAGGAAGGTGAAGATTATGGTGAGACATTTGCACTAGTAGCAAGATTGAAAGGAGTAAGGACTCTACTTGCATTTGCAGTATACAGAGGATTTGAGGTATATCAGATGGATGTTAAGTCAACATTGTTAAATGGAATATTGGAAGAAGAAGTCTACATAGAAAAACCATATCCTTATGCATTAACTGAAGAAAAGGATATGGTGTGCAAGATACATAAAGCACTATATGGATTGAAACAAGCATCAAGAGAAGGGTATGAAAGATTGCACTCTCACTTAGTAAAGATAGGTTTTCAAAGAATCAGTAAAGATAGTAACATATATCTCAAGACAGAAGGAGATAAGATACTAGTAAGTGAGGTATTTGTGGATGATATCATTTTTGGAGGTAATGATGATATGTGTCATGAATTTGCTAATGAAATGAAGAATGAATTTGAGATATCACTACTAGGTGAGATAAAAAATTTAATAGGTTTGCCAATCCAACAAATGAAGGAAGGAATTTTTATCACACAATCCAAGTATGTGAAAGATTTTGGAATGAGAGATTGTAAACCAGTTGGAACACCAATAGTTATAGGCTGTAAATTGTCAAAGGAAGATGATTCTACCCAAGTTGATGAAAAGGAATACAAATCCATGATAGGTAAGCTACATTATGTTGTCCATGGTAGACCAAACATCTCTCATGCAGTAGGATTGGTTGCCGAATTTCAGAAAAATCTGAAGGAGACACACATGATTGCAACCAAAAGAATTTTCAGATACTTGAAAGGCACAATAGATTATGGATTATGGTATCCATATGTAGGAGAATTTGACTTAAAATTCTATACTGATGCAGATTGGCCAAGCAATATTGATGACAGGAAAAGTACAATCGAAGGAGTATTTTTTCTTGGAGGCAGACTAGTATCATGGAGAAGCAAGAAACATAGTTGTACCTCTCAATCAACAACAGAAGCTGAATATGTTACAGCTTACATGAATTGTACCCAAGCAATTTGGATGAAACACATTTTGGAAGGTTTCGAGATGAAGATATCAAAACTGGTAAGAATTTTCTATGATAACACAAGTGCTATAAATATTTCTAAGAACCCGGTGTTGCATGATAGGACAAAGCATATAGAGTTGAAGTATCATTTCCTGAGAGAGAAAGTTCAAAGCAAAGATGTATCACTGGAGCATGTTTCCACTAAAGAGCAACTAGCATATATTTTTACTAAACCACTACCTAAGGCTATATTTGAATATCTTAGAGGTAAATTAGGGGTTGTACCCCTACATGAAGTCAATTAAGCAGATAGGGAAGACATCAATCCCAGAACTTGTTGAAAATATTGAAGAAGGATTGGTGTAGTATGGCACTACTTCACAGGGGGAACAACTCATTGCGAAATGATGAAGCATGGATAAGAATCTAAATGGTTTACCTTCACTTTGGCATTGTTGTCAAAGGGGGAGAAAGGTATATGATTGATTACTGAAGATAAGGAGATAGAGTTGAAGGAGCATATATGGTGAAAAATGTAAACTAGGATTCCTATACCTCTATATATGCTTTACTCTCAATCATGAAAATCAATTGGTATTGATATTTGTATTGCCATCAATGCCAAAGGGGGAGAATGTTGGCATTGCATGAAGATTGCATTGAAGAAGTATAGTGTTGTCATTTATGTCAATAGCAACCGATAATGATGCAGTAAAGCAACTGGTAATGATGTAGTGAAAACAACTGATATTGAAGTAGTGAAGATCAACCAGTAACCCTAACCGATGGAGCTTGGAGATCAGTTGTGATGGTTTATGACCAAATGATGATCAGTGATGAAGATGCCATGTAAGCATGTTGCACATGATGAGTTTTGAAATGTATTTGGCACGTAAGAAATAATCGTTTATCTTGGGAATGATCAAATGCATAGTTCTAAGTAACAAATGCGTGATGAGCTACAAGATTCAAAGTATGGTGATCCAGGAGCGGTTGAAGATGCCTAGAAGAATGTGTAGTTGATTTCAATGTAATCTAATGGTCAATATTGAACCGATGTGTTTGTAATCTCTATGAGAATTGTAGGGTTTGTGTTGTGTTACCGACCTAATGTATTTTTTTTAAGGTCGATGAATTGTTTGAAAATGTGTTGGCAAATATGGTTAAGTGTGATAGTGATTGTTGTTTAACTAGGAGGTGTGTCTTCAGAATGTTGTGAAGGCAGATATGAGTGATAAAGGATCTAATTCAACAAAGAACTGCTATTACCAGATGAGTAAGGAACCTGTTGTTCTCTAACCATTACAACAATAAAATCCCTTAATCGAGTAAGCTCTAACAGGATTGTTGTTAAAATCCTCTAACCAGGTGATCCATTAGCTTGGATTTGAATCCTCCACTGAGGTTACCTTTAACAGAGTATTTGTAGTCAATCCCTTAACCTAGTGGTCCTTAACCGGATATGTTCCTAATAGAACATATCGTATAAGCTTCTAATAAGGCTTGTCTCCTAACATGGATAACTTCATAAGAGTTTAAAATACTTGTGTGTATTCATCCCCACCATGGTTTTTACCATTTAGGTTTCCACGTGAAAAATCATTGTGTCAAGTGGTGAATGATTTTGTGGATGTGTTTCTGTTATGGTTGATATGAATGACTGGTAAATCCACTTAGATATATTTAAATGACTAGAAATGATCTGAAACATGTTATTAATGGTATTAATGAAGTGGTTTAAGGTTTTGGTCAAATGGTATTTAAGTTTTAGATATGTTGCATTGTATTATTGATGTATTGGTCAACCGGTAAGGTTTGACAGTGTTGCTGCAGTTTTGTTAAAGTGTCTTAACCGGTTAGTTTTATGAGTTGATTCTAAGTTGGAATTAAGTTTGGTGAAAGTTTAGTTAATTTTCTATCTATTGATTCACCCCCCCCCTCTTAGTAGTTGACTGGATCTTTATAGTTTCATCATATTATCAATCTCTTGGTCTAAATGTCAGCTCTCTGGGTCTAAGCAACAACTCTTTTGGATTGAATGTCAAATTGCTCATGTTTCAACACTAGATCTCCCAGTATGCACTTGCTAGGTCTAAACATCAGTCATCTGAGTCTGAAAATCAAAAAGTTTGGTAAAAATAACAATCTCCTAAGTTCAAACACCTAATTTACTGAGTCTAAACATCACTGTTTTGAACTTTAGATTCATTGCATTGCAGAATAGCTTTTTCGATCTGTTCCTCAATGTTCTTGGTCAATTTATCTGCGTTTCTGATCAACATAGCAATGTTTCTAATCATTTTGGCAGTGTTCTTGGTTAGTATAGTATCTTCTTGGTCTATTTGTCAGCGTTTTTGGTCTGTTCCTCAGTATTTTGGGTCATTTTAGCAATGTTTCTGGTTAGTATAGTAGCGTTTCTAGTCATTTTGTTAGTGTTTATGGTAAATTGCACCAAAATCAGAAAACAAAAATAACCCATTTCTCAGATAGTTAAACATAGAGACTAGATCATCTTCTCGGGTCACTTAGTCAAGTTATCTTATGTCAAAACAGATTCAAGGCTAGACACACTAAAGGTTCTCAAGTATTCATCTCCAACAAGTTCAAGATCTAACATCTCAAAGTGCAACATCACATTTTCTTTGATAAACCAATCATTCAAACATAGTTTCTCAGGATCTATCATTCTTTATCATGAAACTACAATGCTTGATCAAATTAACCTCATTCTCTATCATAGGATATATCATTCCTATTGAACCTGGTCATACCAAAAATCACAAAATTTGCACTCCAAACTAAGATCAAAAAACTTGCAAACTCATAAATACTTGAATGAGCATTTCGTGTCTTATCAATCTATCATATTTACCTCAATAATTGATTACTTATTATGACACATTATAGACAATTTAAACCTCGCAAAGCATTTAGAACATGTGTATGCCCATTTTAACTAGGGCTCTGAGATGAAAAATTGAAGAAATGGAAATATAAACACTTGAAATGGCAGAAGATCATGAGGAAATGGCACGAGGAAATGAAATACAAGAAGAGGAGGTAACTGATCAACACATCAGAGAAATCAAACAAGATCCTAAATTTGATATATTCATGGAGAAAATATTGGAGGGTGAAAAAGAAAATACTTCCTAATGTTAGCAAAGTTTGGTGCTAAAATTCCCCAAGATTTTGATGTGAACGATTTAAGACAAAGGGGGGGATCAAGTGACACTTGCGGTGACAATGAACAAAATGAAGAAATTTTCAGTCGCAAAAAGGATGACACAAGAATTCCCGAGGATACAAGAATTCATGAGGACACACAAAGAACCAATGAATACACACGAAGAACTCATGATGATACAAGAAGGAATCATGATGATACAAGAAGAGATCATAATCACACAAGAACTCATGATGATACGAGGAGAAATCGTGTTGATAATCCTCTCTCATCTCTTACACAACAAATACAAACACTGCAAACATAGATTCAAGATATGAACAGAGGAACTATTCAAAGATACTCGCTTCAAGAAATATGTCCTTACCCATTCGATAGAAATCTAAACATGATACCATTTCCCTACAGGTTGTGAAACTCATAGATATGATAAATATGATGAAAGCATTGTTCCCCAAGATCATATACGAGAATTTTGCACAATGAGTATGGAGTTTGCACATGAGGATATGTACCTGATGAGATTATTTCCAAAGAGCTTAAGTGGGCTAGATATGGAATGGTTCTCCAAACTTCCACCTGGAATTAGATCATTCTCATAATTGGTGGATAAGTTTATTTCACAATACTCTTACAACATACAACATGAGGTCACAATGCTAGACCTATGTAATGCTAAACAAAAGAGTGGAGAACCTTTCATGATGTTTCTATAGAGATGGAAGTGGTTAGCTTCACAATATTGTTGTACAGTGCCAAAATATGAGAAAATGGATATATTCATCGACAACCTAAATGATCAAATGAGTTATCATCTAAAAATGCAATGCCATCAAATTTTTGGAAAGATGATTGATAATGGAATCAGAATGGAGGAAGCCATGGTAAAGAAGGGTGAGTTAAAGCTATACAAACAAGGAGTCCATCCTCCTAACAAAAATACTAACAACAACAACAATGATAAGCCCAAATTTTGGAATAAAAATTGAAATGTCATCAATGATAGGATAGTTGATAACAACAATGTAAAACCAATGCAACCGGTTTTCAATTTATCCAATCACTCAACATCAGCTCAATAAAACAACAATCACCAAAAATCAACTTTCAACAATTTCTTTCGAAGGAAATTTACAAACATTGGTGAACCACTTGGGTCAACATTAAAGACGCTTCTTGCAAACAACCTGATTACTTTTCCAGAAGCAAAAAAAATCTGAACTCAAGGTAAAATCTGCTTGGTGGAACGAAAATCATTATTGTGATTTCCATTTAAACAAAGGACACCAAACATATGCTTGTCAATGGTTAAAACATGTCATCCAAGATTTGATTGATAATGGAGTGATAACTATGGATGGACATATGACAAACAAATCACATACAACTTTCGAAACTCCACTTCCTAACTATGAGAAGGGTGAATCATCAACAACACATAATGGTAAGGGTAAAGCGAAGGTGAACTATGCTCATGCATATGATAATGTTGTAAATATTATTTTGGTTAAAGAGAAACAACATCAAGAACCTGCTCATGCTATCACAAGAAGCAAAGCTAAAGTTTTTTTATCGAGCCCTACAACTAACATGTCATCTGCTTCAAAACAATACAATCTAGTGGATCAACTATAGAAAACTCCCGTGCAAATATCCATTTTAGAACTTTTAAAGCTTTCACCTGCACACAAAGAAATTATTGAAAGAGAATTAGTAGATACAATAGTGTCCAAAGATCTTGATGTAGATCAATTCCAAACCATGGTGGGACATCTCACAACCCCTCACTGCTTGTCATTCACCGAAGAAGATGCTATGTCCTTGCAACGTCCCCATAATGCTCCCTTGCATATTGAAGTCCTCATTCACAAGACATGCATTAAACGTGTCCTAATAGATGGAGGAGATGGCTTAAACATTTTCTCATTGAGTCTTGTCCATGCTTTAGGTTATTTTGAAGATGCAGTTGATCCCCAGAAAAAGATAATAATCAAAGTGTATGATGAAGAAGAGCACTCCTCCAAAGGAATTATGATATTACCCATCAGAATGGGACCTTTGCAAAAAGACACAGCATTCCAAGTTCTAGACTTGGACTTATTATACAACATGCTCTTGGGAAAACCTTGGATACGTGACATACAAGCTATTCCATTAACATATCATCAGTGCTTGACATTTCCATATAATGGGCAGGAAATCATGATCTCAACAGACTCAAATCCATTCCAGTACTGTAGTAATCTAAAACCAGCTCAAGAGGTCATTGTTCATCATAATAGGGAGGCATCATCTTCAAGCATACAATCCAAAGAAAAATCATTTCCCTCAATTTTGTCAAGTATGGAAAAACAAATGCAACTAAGAGATCGCGAGAATGGAGAATATTCACTATCACAATTACCACTTTCTCCTAAATCCTATTGAAAATCATCAAACTCTAAACAACAACCAATTGTGACACATATTCCAATATTTGATGGATCATTGGTTAGTGTTGGCACCTTATCAGAGGAAACAGAAGACAAAGATGTGTTGCAATGGCTATACAAGGATGAAGAAGTCCAACAAAAGATCAAAAATGTCAAAATACCTACTTAACAATATGGAAAAGGATTCAACATTCTTCAGAAAATGGGATACATTGGAACAGGTTATGTAGGAAAAAGAAAAGAAGGTATCTCTGAACCTATCCAACCTCATACTCAGCAAGCTATAGACAAATCAGGATTAGGGTATGGACAAGTTACTCTACCAGAGGATACATCTTCTAGCCCACAACAAGCTGAATATGAAAATAGACAAGAACAACTTGCAATTAAAAGGGAAGAAACATTTCCCAAGCAACAAGAACAAGCAAACCTAAAATGGAAAAAGAAGCAAGCTTCTAATCAACAGGAAAAACAAACTAAAGGCACCTCCCAAGCGGCGTTAACTCCTAATAAAATCAAACAAGAAGCTGGTACAAATCAAGGAGAGTTGATAGCAAGGTTGACAAAACTCAATATCAATCCAGAAGAAGCTGAATATGAGAGAAGAAAAGATATAGCAAGAAAAATAGAAGAAACAAATAAAATGCTATATGAACAAACGTTTAGATTGCAAGTTGCAACTGACATAGATTCTAATGAATGGGAATGCGATTCCTATCATTCTAAAGAATCATCTGAAGAAACTTGCTTTGAAGAAGATGTAGGTGTTGATGTAGTTCATGTGTATGTGGGGCAAATGTTAGGAACTAGCCCACTTGAATTAGAATCACTTTTGGTTGACTTGGACTTAATCGAGGATGATCAAGAGCTACTTGCGAGAGGTTATTTTGACAAGAGTATTGTTCTAGACATTTAAATACATATCAAAAACTTTGACATCTCTATCATGACCCTTAATACCTTCAAAGCATCTCAACCTGAGGACCCCTTACCTCTAATCCATCCTGAACTTATTGATTGGGAAAATGAAAGACATACTACCATTGATACCTTTCTTAACGATCATGCCATATCCTTATATCTTAATGCAATCGAACCCGCAACAACTTCCACAAGGAATTTCAACAACGCATCTTCCAGTGAAGTGGGTACCAAATCTCCTAGTCACAAAAGTGAAAATAAAGGAAACAATATTAGGTCTAATGCTGAAAACCATTTATTGGCAACATTAGACCAAGAAAAAGTAAAAAGAAAGGACGCATCTAATGGTGAAAACCTCCTCAAGGCGCCAGAAGATGGGAGATTTGACACTTTACTTGAATACTATCAAGAAAGGTCATCCATATTGATCGAACCAACAGAGGCAGTTAACATTGGGACAATTGAGCAATCAAAAATTCTACATCCAACAAATTCTCTATCAGAACTAGAAATGCAACAATATACGGATTTTTTCAAATGGTGACAAATCAATTTCGCCTAGTCATATGTAGACATGCTAGGGTTGGATCCAGAGCTTGTTATGCATCACTTAATTGTCAATCCAGGAGCCAAACCAGTTAAACAAAAATTAAGGAAGATGCATCCTCATATCGCTCTTCTTGTTAAAGAGAAACTAAAGAAATTACTAGATGTAGGATTCATCAGACCTATAGCATATCCTCAATGGGTATCAAACATCGTTCCTGTTTCCAAACTAGATAAAAGTATTAGAAAATGCATAGACTTTGGAGATCTTAATAATGCATGTTCAAAGGATGACTTTCCTTTGCCTAAAATTGACATCATTGTGGATTTAATGGACAATCCATGTTTTCTCTAATGGATTGTTTCTCTGGATATGATCAGATTAAAATAGCACCTGAAGATCAAGAAAATACAGCTTTTACATGTCCATGGGGTACTTTTTGCTAGAACGTCATGCATTTTGGATTAAAAAATGTAGGTGCTACATATCAGAGAGCTATGACAACCATATTCCATGACATGATGCATACATTCATGGAAGATTATGTAGATGACATATTGGCCAAATCATAGAACAAAGAAGAACATATAGGAATACTAGAAAAGATCTTTGACCGGTTAGAACAGTACAAGCTATGACTCAATCCCAAGAAATGTGCCTTTGGTGTTATTTCAGGTAAGTTATTGGGATACATTATTTCAGCTAGGGGTATCAAAGTAGATCCGGCCAAGGTCAAAGAAATTATGGAAATGGCATCTCCCCAGAATATTAGTCAACTTAGATCACTCCAAGGAAGACTACAGTCAATCAAAAGATTTGTTTCTCAGCTAGCGGATAAATGTCAACCATTTACTCATCTATTACACAAAAATTTTAATCTCAAGTGGGACCATCAATGTGAAGAAGCATTCAACAAGATCAAGGCCTATCTCATGCAACCACCAGTCCTAATGTCACCAATTCCAGGAAAGTCATTGTTACTATATGTAACAACCACAAAAGTATCATTAGGAGTTATGCTCGCACAACAAGATAATGAAGGAAAAGAATGAGCCATCTACTACATCAAAAGAACATTAGTGGGATACGAGCTTAACTATTCACCAATAGAAAAAGCATGCTTGGCGGTAGTGTTTGCTTCTCAAAAATTGAGACACTATCTACTATCTCACTCCATCAAGTTGATTGCTAAAATCGATCCATTGAAATATTTTCTTAGAAAAAATACATTAACAGGAAGATTAGAAAAATGGATCATGATCCTGAGTGAGTTTGATATTGAGTATGTGGATAGAAAAGTTATCAAATGGCAAGTCATTGCTGACCAACTAGCAGAGGTATCGCTTCAAGATGATCGTCCTTTACACATTGAATTCCTAGATGTTGATATCCTAACGGTCACCAAAAAGACATGACAATTATATTTTGATGGTTCATATACACAACATGGATCAGGAGCAGGCATCCATTCATCACAACATAAGGTCATACAATTCCAAAAGTGTACACATTAAGCTTTCCATGCACCAACAATATAGTAGAATATGAACCTTTGGTCACGGGAATCAAAATGGCCATAGAATGGAACATTACACAACTTTAGGTCTTTGGAGACTCTCAGCTCATCATCAATCAAATCAATGGCGATTACCAAATAAAGGATGACAAACTAATACCTTATAAAAAGATGGTAGATGATTTCAAGAAGTATTTTGTAGACATCACTTTTGAGCAGATTTTGAGGAATGACAACAAATCAACAAATGCTATGACAACACTTGCTTCTCTACTTCAGACACAGGAAAATCAAGAGCTTTACGAATTTCTGGTGGAAGAGTTGTTTTACCCTGCTCATAATTGTCCTGGTTCCCAAACTATCTATGACCTTTTTTGGCATGATTCCTCCTGCTATGGACAAACTTATACATACTTGAAAGATAATATCCTCCCTCCTGACTTGTCAAAGAACCAAAAGAGAAACTTCATCCACCAATATTCCCACTATATTATTGTCATAGATACCCTTTTTGAACAAGGTTTGGATGATACTCTTTTAAGATGTCTCAAGCAAGAAGAATCTAAGAAGGCCTTAAATGAAGTCCATAACGGCATTTGTGGCACTCATTCAAGTGGTCTTACCCTTTCGAAAAAACTCTTACGCTTGGGCTATTATTGGCCAACTATGGAACAAGATTCTTTTCAAATAGCTAAAACATGCAAACAATGTCAGATCCATAGAAATTTGATTCATGCACCAGCACAAGAACTTCATGCTTTGGCAACATATTGGTCTTTCTGTCAATGGGGTCTTGATCTAGTAGGAAAGATAAATACTCCCCAATGGTCACAAATTCATCCTTGTAGCTACATAATATTTTACAAAATGGATTGAGGTAGTACATCTCATAAATATCACTGGAAAACAAATTGATGCATTTATCTTGAACTACATCATATGTTGCTATGGCATACCCATGACCATTATCATTGATAATGGGCGACCTATGGGAAATTCAAGATCCAACACAGATTTTCCACACCCTACTATCCCCAAGGGAATGGGCAACAGAAGCATCAAACAAAACTATTCTGAAAATTCTTAAAAGGATAGTGAATGATACTGGCAGAGATTGGCATATTCAATTGAACCCTTCTCTATGGGCCTACCGTACCAGTATCCGTACACCAACAGGAGACACATTTCTCTCTTATCTATGGATCAAAAGCTTTACTGCCAATAGAAGTAGAGATTATGCCTTCTTTATGAGTATCCTTAAAAGGCCTTATCCTAGATGAAGAACAATGAGTATCTAGATTGCAAGAGTTAGAATTGATCCATGAATGAAGACAAAATGCCTTTGATCATTTAAAGGTGTATCAACAAAGAATGTGCCAGAGTTATAATCACAAGGTCAAACCACAAACCTTTCAAGTTGGAGAACTAGTACTAAAGGAAAATCCATGAAATCAGTCAGATTGAGAAAAAAGGGAAGTTTGAACCAAACTGGCTAGGTCTGTTTGTGGTCATAACAATATTTGGGTTTGGAGCATATCAACTATCAACGCAGGATGGGGATGAGCTCAAGGAACCCATCAATAGCATGCATCTGAGGAAGTTTTATGTCTGAAAAGGTAGAAAATTTAAAAACAGTGGAAAAGGAAAAAAATCCAAAAAAAAGGTGAAAAAGCATAAAATATAAAAAATAGCAAATCCCCCCCCCCCCAAAAAAAAAATCAAATATGAGAAAAGATGCAATAATAACAGATGGTGAAAACCTGGCAACAAGCGCTATCTATCAACTAGCTCTTCCATCTATTAGTTCATGCATCCTTCCACTTGCATTCAATTTCATTAGTGTTGTTCATATCCATAATAAAGCCTTTGTGTATACGCAAGCATCGTGGGTGATTTCTCACCTTGGTTTGGATCATTGTATATATCCCAATAAAGTTTGTTTCTAGACTGGGGGCAAAATCCTAAACCCAGTTGGGAGCAAAAATTTTCATCGTTTTGAGCTTAATCCAACATGTAGAACAACAGTTAGGTAACACTTGTCAAGCAAAAACTAAGACACATCCAATGTTGATCACAAGATAACATTATCACCCATCAACTATCAACTATCAATCTAAACATGATAAAACTCATATCAATGGATGATATCTTTTGACTAATGATTTTAACACTTTGACAATAATGGTGCAACTATTTTATCTTGATTTTCGCTATCATGATTTATGAGTGACTCCAAGATGTCTTTGACTAGAGGAACAAGGAAGGAACATGATATTTTGTTGTCTACTATCTATAAATTAATCATTAATGTGTGCAAATCTTTCTCAAGACATGATCATCGGAGAATCATCGAAGACATTTCGGATTTGTATATAGAAATGGTTAATACTGCTTGTTTTATGCAAGCAACACTCAGGTCATCTTGGTTCAATTATACCTTGATGCTTGTACTAACTTGCAATATCAAAACCCAAGAAATTAGTGCTTAGGTCATCATGGTTAAATTATACCATTGATGTTTGCACTCACTTCCACATTTTAAAGGCTCAATGATGAAACAAAGAAATGACCACATGACCGGTCCGATCGCAGCATTGCATTTACATTTTAAAAGTAGATTTGTATTTCATTTTGCATGGGATCACAAAAGATCATCTTTTTCAAGGCCAAAGGCTTCAATATGGTGTTATCTCTCTTATTAAGTGATTGAGTACATTGGACATTAGTAAAAATAATCAATTCATTCATCTCGCATGATAAGTTAGTTCATCTCATGTAACCATTGCATACTAAGATATCATTAATACAAATCATCCAATCATTCATTCATTTTAGTTAGATCATTGCATTGCATCCATCTCATATCAATCATATAAAGTAGCATCATTGTATTGCATTGCATCCATCTCATATTAACATCCTTGAGAAAATCATAAGAACATCATAAACATAGAAAGCATTGCATTGCACATACATCACATATTACTTATAAGCATCACCATACATATTCACATTTGCATAACATCATGTAAATATTGCATCATCATGTAAGAAGCATGCATCCATCATCTATAATTCGTAAGCATATTGAAAATAAAGCATACATAATAAAAGTAACTACACAGTATAATCATATAGCAAATAGAATGCATCCATAATCTCATAGGTCATGTAGAGCGAATATGATTGACTGCATATCATATCATCAAAAAGATCAATATACAAGGTATAATGATATCACAAAAGTATATGAGATACATCACAAATATACATCATGGGAATCATCAATATCTCATCACAAAAGGTGTGTACATGAATGGACCAATGTCCCATATAAGTGTGATCACTAGGGCACAGAGCAGAACTCTTTCTTGATGCGGCAGACCTGGTAACACTAGTTGATACCCTTGTGCCTAGTTCCCCACCTAGGTAATCTCTCTGAAGTGGCCCTATCACTCCTTGACTCTCAAACTGGCTCTGTCCCAACCTCCTTCTCAGCTGTAAAAATCCTAGAGCCCTCTGATCAGCAAGAATAATAGTATAGTATAAGGTCTTGTAATAATCAACCTCCTGGACTGCCTGGCGCATCATCTTTAGGGAAGCCTTCCCTAAACTAGACTCTCCTAACATCTGTACCTGTGCCTCGGCCTACCAACACCTATCCCTAGCTACATCTCTCTCAGCCATGAGACAGGCCATCCGGGCCTCTACCTAGACAATCTGGGCTTGTGCTTGTGTCTGTACCTAGGACATCTATGTGTACCTATACCTCTAACTATGTCATCTGGACCTCTAGCTAGGCTATTTGAGAGTCCCTCTCTGCTACTCAACTCTCTAGCTGCTAAACCTGACCCTGCAAGTCAGTAATATGAACTTGTTGCTGATGAGATGACATCCTAATGAGGATCCGTCAAGGTGCCTTTGCCTGTGGCTGCTCAACTTGTGATACTCCCATAGGTACGTGCTCAACCTAGGGAACCTCCTGCTCTGTGACTTGGTTCCCCTGATCCACTGGACTTGATCTCCGCCATCTGACCACCTGGGTCATCCAATCCATATATACATCTCTAGCAGATCTAGAACTACTAACTCCTAGTGTGCTTGCCACTACCACTGCCACTGCTCTGCCATCTACCCCATCATCATCTCCTCCATCATCATCTTCTCCATCATCATCTCCTCCATCATCATCTTCTCCATCATCATCTCCACCACCATGATCTCGTGCATCTCCTCCATATCCATCTCTATCATCCCCTCCATCTCCGCCATCATCTCCGCCCCCACCTCCTCTCCCCCCACCATCCCTTGCTTGTCTAGGAGCTCTGCGTCGTCCTCATCTAGAACTGGCTCTGGCTCAGCCGGACATGTCAACCTAGGAAACCTATGTGCAATAAAATATATAGCATACTCATCTATCAACCTGCTATCTATCATACCTAATAGATAATCCCAATCTAGTATCCCATATACATCCTTGGGTGTCACTGTCATCTCGCCTGTCGGTAAGTGAAAACTATTGTGCTTAATATGCCAACACTCTGCTAAGGCTACCAATAATCCTCAGTTAATCAAAGGTTGGGGCATGTCAAAAAGGGAAGATAAAACACACCTATCAATGTGGTCTCACTCCGCCTGGCTAAGGCGGGGTATCAACATCCATGTCTTCGGGAAGCGCTCCCGAGACTGGAGGACACTAAAGTGCTCTTGCAATCAAATCATCTCATCATATCAGTATCTTGATTTATCTATCTATTAAATCAATCTATCTATTGGTCTATCTTTCTCACTTGATATTTCTATCAAATCTCGTTGAGCCCCTATCAATGACGCTCATCTATCATAAGCTCATTATCAATCCTATCTCATCTCGCACGTAAATCGAGATAATCAAAACTGATCATCAAATTTCATCAATCAGGAGTATCTAATTTTATCAATTATATAGTTAATCAAATCTATCTTACCCTATTGAAATCAAATTGGTAGCATTCCAGCATCTTTATCGACAATCATGATATTTGGGGTTCAGAGGAGCAAATTTTTTTTTATCAAAATCATCAAAATCAATCATCTGAAAATTAAATCAGCTCATCCAAATTCATCAATAATCAAATCATCAAAAGTTGGAATCAAAAGTCTCAAGTCAATAATCAAAAAATCAATTCAAATAATTAGTCATCGCAAAAATCAAAACTCAAATTAAAAATCAAAAAATTCAAAAATCAAGCCAAAATGGTCAAAAATTTGACAAAATCGTGTCAAAAAAATCACATTAAGAAAATCAAAATAAAAATAAAAATTGCGACATCACGCAAAGTGCTTGCGGTGGCGCTAGTCGCAGTGCCCCTGACATCTGCCGCGGTGCCCGTAGTGCCTATGGTGGCATCGTCAAGGCACCCCCCCCCCCCAAAAAACCAAATGCATTTTTTTTAACTAAATGCAAAACATTTAAATTTTTTTTGAAGCATGTAAACATTCAAATTTAAAAAAAAAAAAAAAAAAATCAAAAACTCAACAAACCCATTTTGTAATGCGAAAAAACCCTTTTTTACCCATGACGCGTGTCATTCATCTCTTAATTATTTTCTTAAATTTTTTTTCAAAAACCCAACAAACCCATTTTGTAATGCGAAAAACCTATATCAAAAATGCAATTTTTTTTCAAACCCACATTGCGAAAATGATAAAAAATGATTTTTTTTCTACAAATGGCTAAACTTTTCAAAAATCACTTAAAATTTGACAAAGTTGGATTTTTATCAAACTACGTACCGGTGGATCGTAGGCCAGAGGATGCTCATACTGCTGAACTCGCTCAAACCTATGCTAGTGATATAAGATCGCCATTCCTTCCTCTAGAGCAAATTTTCAACCAACTCAAGTGCACAAATTCAAAGTGGTAAAAGGAATTCACCTTTTTAAACTCAAAGTGGGGCATTTTGGTGGGATTTTTATTCCTTATTTTCAATCATCTAATCAACTAATCAACCTTGTAGGGTAGCATTTTTAAATTTCTTATCGGGAAATGAATCGGATCAACTTTGAAAATATCTAAACATCGGAAAATCATTACAAATCTAAAAATCGTAAAAATTTCAAAACTCTCAAAAAAATTAAAAAATCGCGAAAAATTCAAAAAGGTTGAAAAATTATCCGATTAATCTCCCGAGGGGGCATCCTCATATCAAAATCTATCAGTTAGTGTCTGGGGCATCATATCGATATTTTTCATCTCAAAATCAAAACCACATCATATCGAGATTTATCATCTCAAATCAAATCAATATCATATCAAAACCGAATCGGCATTGAAATCAAGATCAAATCTACGTCCTATCAAAATCAATATCAACAACATCATCAATCGAGCTTTCTTTGAACCAACGTGTAGTCACACATCGCTTCAAACAGGGGCAAAATGTATACACCTAAAAATAGTCTAAAGATAATTAATTAAACATGCAATTATTTAACTAATCCCCCTTCCCAATTAATCGAATTCACAAGCAAATTTGATTAATTCCCTTATTCATCTACTAGTAAATAAATCTACATGATTTATTTATATAGTTCATTTCATGTCCCCTTTTGATTAATTAATCTAAATTAATCAATCCTCCCTCCATTTAAATTCATTCTTCTAATCTCATAATTAGTTAAAACAAATCAAATCATGATTTGTTGAGATTAATTATCTTTTTCAAATATTTGAATTTCTAAATTCAAATTGAGCACATGGCTCCTAACTTTTAACCACCTAATCTAGCCATCCCCTAACCTAACCCATTCTATTTAATCCTAGGGTCTAACTAACCCTATCCTCTTGCACATCCTAACCTCTTTTATCCTAACCTCTTATGGGTTGGATATTCTCCCCTTGAGACACATGGCACTTTTGCCACATGTCTCCTCCCTTGGACACATGCCCTCTTATGAGAAAGGCTCCTTGACACTTGTCACCACAGAGATGACAAGTGTCCCTTCCTCCAGCCTCTTCTCCAACTTCCTCAATCTTGACCCTTGATATCTTCAGATCAAATCTGGACCGTTGATCCTACCACCTCAACTTTGGCCTTAGAATTCCTATAAATACCCCTCATTTTGGAGCAATAAGGATCCCTTGCATTCATAGTTTTAGCATCATTACTATAGACATTTTCATTTCAATCATCTAGTAATTAGCATTTTGGATTAATCATAGCATATTAATCTAGTTTCTTAGATCATGCATTTCATACTATTTGCACAATCAATCATGAAGTAGCTACTCAACTCTTGAGTTGCCACTTTGGAGGTCATTGCTCTGCTAAGAGCCAAATAATCCAACACCTTCAAGGTCCTCAATAATAGAGGAAAATGGGACATCTCAAAGGAGCTTTTGGTTTGCTTTTGTTTATCTTTCAATTTGCTTCATAATTCCATTTATGTTGTCTCATTATATGTGTATGCCTATTCTATTTACCACATTTTTAGCATCACATAACTATCATTCCACCAAAGACTTGTGCAGAGTTAGTTGATGAAATTACTAAAGATGGTATGTTAGAGAATGTACAGTTTTATTATGAACATTTGGATAATGATGAACAAAGAGAAGTAGAGGAAGCAGTTTTGTTATATTTGGATATTTATAAGAAAGCCTTGTTAGAAATTGAAGACCAAATACCAGCACAGTTGTATGACATTTTAGATGCTAGAAGACTATCAACAATGCAAGAGGACCGACATATAAAAATTCAAGAGTTGTTACCTGTTTGAGTTTCTATTACTCCAGAAGAGATGGACAAGACACTTGAGGTTGCAGACATGAAAATCTTTAACAACAAGCATAATATAATCAATCTTATGTTAGGTAGGGTCAATGAGATAATCAATGAGACCCACAAGGCATGGGTTAAGTTCTTTGAAACAAACCGTGGTTTTTATACTTCATCGAAATCTAAGACAGATACTGCAGACATCCTGGTTGAAGGGAAGGGTAAAGGGATTATGGGTACTTCACCCTCAATTTTGAAAAATATTAAGATAGTGGATATTAAGCCCCAGGTAGATACAAATGTACAGACAAATGTTGAGATACCGATAGATATAGAGAGTGTAAAGGTTGATAATGTACAGGTTACTAATGTTGAGGATAATAGTCCTCCAAATCAGATTGTACAAGATAAGGTTATAATTCCTAGGGAGAAACCGACAGTTACTGAAACTACACCAAGTGGTGAAGCCATCGGTGCAAGTGAGGAAGCTATAAAAGTTAAACCATCAAAAGGAGAGAAAAGGGAATCAAACAAGGAACCGGTAGTCAGCCCATCATTATTGTCAATTGACATCTCGCGGGTTGAAAAGAAAATCATAACCGAGATGAGTTCTACTAAACTCATGATGATGGCTACACAGAAAATGATGAAGGGAGGATCTATGGATAAAGGTGTTATTGATCAGTCTATCACTGTTTTGCATAGACTTTTCCTAGAGTGCAAATTTGACAATGAAGCGAGACCATTCAACAAGCTTAAGATAATCACTGAGCACATTTCAAAGGACTTTTAGTCTTTGCAGCAGATATCAAACCGACAAGCACTAGAGAGCTACATTTGATCAAATGATTGATTCGGAGAGGAAAGAGATTAATGATAAGTTGAAGTTGATTGATAATGCATTGAGGTAGTGTACTAATATTTATAGAGCATGTTGTAACACAGGTTTACTCACAGCTGAGACAAATAAAAAGATTAAGGATATTCATGAGGAGATTGTAGGTATAGCCAATTCTTTTGATGGATTGAATTCATTGAATACATCTATTGATGGTCAGATTTTGGTTTTGGAAGCCTAAGTTTTTTCTCTTGAGAGGGAAAATGATAAAATCATAAGGAGAGTCAGAAGTCTTAGAGGATTGGTGAGTCCTCGGTTGGATTCATTAAGTGTACATAAGAAGGAGTGTATAGATATGGTTGGTAAGCCCACACCGACAAAGTTAAATGAGAAAGAGTCATATGCCCATATGTTAAATGGACTTGAATCTATTTTTGGCACTTTCAAATCTGGTTGGGATACTTATCTAGAACTTTTGGAGAAGGCCTATCCAGAAATTTTAAAATATATTCATCTTTGGTAAAGTATTTTGGGATATTCATTGTACAGTCTTTCATTCTTTGTCTCGTTTTTTGGATTTTTGGTATTTTTTCGGTAATTTTTTATGGCACTGATGTCAAAGGGGGAGAGATATTGATGTTAAAAAAAAAGGGAGTTGTATACATTAGGGGGAGTATAGGTGAAAAATATATTCTTGGCATCGGGAGATATGGACTATTTTGTTCAAATTGATATTCAGCTCAGGGGGGGCAGGCTCAGGATGAACCATGGAAGTTGGAAACCATGATCATTTTTTTCACATGAGTGTTGCCATCAATGCCAAAGGAGGAGATTGTTGGCAATTGACACTCATTTTTTTGGTTTCAATATGTTGTCATTGATGGAAACATGGAAACTTGCTTCAACTTCATATTTTGGTTCAGTTATGTACCCGCGGGCACTTCACATACACTTCATTGGCACCGACACCAGCACCGGCACCGACACCAGCACCGACACCAATAGGTTGGATAGATTTCTTTGGTTACCGAAAATGTAGGTTGACATGGTTTAGAATACCGGTATTGGAGGCCGACATCATTTGGAGATCCAACATCGATAATTATTTTTGATATTCATGTATTTTTGTTATTGAGTCAACATGTATATTCATATTGTAATTATCTTTGTAAGTCGACATAAGACATGATGATTTGTAAAGGGTATGTAGGTTAGTTGATTAGATCATTTTGATATTACATATGGGAGTGTGTAAGGTTATGAAATTTAAAGGAGATGCAAAACATATGAGAGAGATCATGTATGTGAGAATATTTATGTAAGGGTTATTTTGGTAAGGGTTTAGGGTTTCAAGCTGGAACAGATAGAGCTTAACTGGATATGTATTCAGGAATAGAAGATGTTATCATTGTAGTTCAATCATTTCTCCGGATTGTAGTCTGGATTTGTATGTAGTCAGTGATGCTCCTTTTTTGATTGAGCAGTGTGCTCTAGGCCGTAAGCCTTCCTGCAAGTGCAGGCCCCTATATTTTGTAATATCTCTTCATATGGCCAATGTATTGATATTGTGGGTCATAAATCCCACCGTGGTTTTTCCTCTTTGAGGTTTTCCACGTATAATTTTGTGTTATGGTATTCATTTATGTGATTGGCTTATTGGTTTCTTTACTTCTTTCAATTCTGTATGTACCGGTATACTGGTTGGTGAATGCATGTTTTAATAAGGTTGAAATTGATCATTCTGGTAGAACACCGATTCCCCCCCCCTCTCTCAATGTTCTTGGATTCCAACATATATAACTATAGATATGCATATATACATACATAAACACATATTATATATCTATGTCTATACATATGTGTAGTAAATGCTAAGTTTACAAGCATACATTATTATGTCTTCATAACCTGTATGGGTTATGTAGAACTGTGAATAGTACTTTTTATTTTTTAAAACCCATGTGGGTTTTGGCTTGGTAAGAGGGTTGGAAAATGACCCTAAGGCTTGCAAGCCCATTTTCCCCCCATTTTTGTTCCTTTACATGTTTTCCATCTTCCAACATGAATTCTCGACTTCGTCGTCATCAGGTTTACAAATGGTTGAGTGGGTATCTCTAAAATTACCGTCATAATCTCACACGTCTTCTCAATTTTCTGACCATATAATTTTTTTTTATTTTTGGACAATATTAGCATAGTAAACTTTATTTTTCTTTAACAGTGCCTTGGCAGTCCTCACAGACATATGTCTACTATTTTTTTAATAAATTTTGATATACTTGACCAAATTCAAAAATAAATTACATATTATTATTCTACATTAGATTATATACACTTTAAAAAAAATGATTTTTTATTTTTTATTATTTTGATGCAAGTTTTGCCTAGAGCACGAATAGGTACCAAATTTTTAGGATGCGGTCACTTCAAAAAATCATAAAAAAAAAATACTTAACGGAAAATTACAAAAAAATACACAACTTCTAGATCTCACTCTTACCTATCATCCTACCAAAGGGTTTTGTAAAATAATAAATCTAACTATATATTTTGTGCAGTGCACAAAAACAACTATGTTATGTTTTTCTAAAAAAATCAGGAACATTTTTTTGTGCGCAAGAGGTTTGACCCTCTTAATCTTATCTGATTTTTAAAAACTTTAGTGGTTTAGAAACTAGATTCAGAATACTACAATTCGTATTATTTTCTCAACTCCTAGTTTTGAGTGCATGACCTTCAAATATCTCTTTGAAGTTCAGGTTTACTTGTTTTCAGAAGAAAAGAAAAAAAGTGGCCACTTATACCCCCCTTTTTGTTCACCATCTTAATGCACTTACCCAATTGAATCATAGTCCTAACCTTCATTTAACCCTACTCCTAATTAAACTCTAACACTAAGCAATAAATCTAATCCTAACCCTATTTGTAATAGAAATTTAATATGTTTTTTTCAAACAATTAGCAAATAGAAGAGATTAATAATTTATACTGTATTAATTATCATGAATGAATAGGTAATTTAAGAACTCAATCAGACTAGTACATATAAACGTAGTAAATAAATGATAGGCTTAGTAAAGCTATTATATAAATTTATGGAAAGAAACTTTTTTTTTCAATTAAGAATACTATAACTCTTCTAAAATTTAATATTTATTTGAGAATGTGATTAGTGAACAAATCATAAATTATACTTAAATAGTAGTAAAGAAAATTTAAATATTTACTATAAAAAAAGAGATGGAAGTGAGAATAATTTTTTATTTATCTAACATTGTATTGATATTCATTATATTATTTTTCACCGATATTCATTGTATTGTTTTTTTAAACATTATTATTTTGTATTATCTTACATTAATATTTATTCAAATAAATGATCTTCAATCTTAAGCATAACCTAATCTTATATTTTATTTGTATTATAAAAATGTTAATTTTATATTATTAATGTTAAAATTATTAAATTGTTATTTTTATTATTCTAATTACTAATATATTATATTGTTGACTTTTTATATTATTATCAATATTAATACTTTAATTATTAGAATATTTTCATAATAAAAGTTATATTACTATTTTAAGATTTGTATGACTATATTAATAATGTTTTATATTATATTATGTTATTATTCTATTATTGTTTTAATCTTGTCAAGTTATCAAAATTTTATAGTATTAAATTAGGTGAGCATAATGCTAACCCAACCAAGAGTTATTTATAAATTAATTAAAAATTTAAAAAATTGTTACCTTGTAATGGTAATTACCAAGATTTTCACAATTAATTAATAATCAATTAATTAGCATCAAAATATTTTTACCTAGTTTCAATAATAATTTATTTGTCATGGTATTTATCTTGTAACATATATCAAATAAATAAATAAAATAGATTTATTATCCAATTTTTATTTTATCAAATTATGTGAGGATAACTAAAATAAAGTTTTAAAAGATTTAAAGATTTAGATGCAGATTCTAAATAATTTGAAAAGAAAATTAAAAGATACTATATTTTTTTTTCATGTACCTAAAAAATATTCATGTAGAAAGTGGATCTAGGAAATCCGATAATAAGATGCAAATTATTTGAGCCAATTGGATTGAAGAAAAACAATTTATGTAATTTTGAAAACTTAAAAATCATGCATCTTAACCATTTTAAAAATTGAAAAAAAACATCAAAAGAAAAAATTCATAAATATAATTGGTGGAAAAGCAATTGAATAATAATGAGTTAATGAAAATTAGATTCAATCGATTGCAATGGTACTAGCCTAATGGCAAGTACTAATAATAAATATCATTATGTGATAAATATGTAAGCACATAAGTTGTGGATAATCATTAAGCCATACAAAAACAATTGCTTCTAAGATAGAAAATGAAACTGAGAGTGATCATAAATTCTAAATAAGAATTATGCAAAAAGATCGATCATAAAAATGTGTTTATAATGTTTTCCATTAAATGTGGACAAGTGATAGAACAAATATGGACCTAATGAAAAGATAATGATATTGTGAGTATCAATAAGATATAAAATATATAGTTATGACAAGGATCATAATATGTAATTATACTATCTAAGTAGGATAAGTGTCATAAACCATATGTATTTAACATTACAAACATTTAAGAAATCAAGATAATAAAATGAGACATGTAAACAAAGCAAGGAAGAGTAACAAAGAAACATAGGCAAATAGAGTCATCCCACATAAGTGGGTTACACATTTTATCAAGAAGAAAACTTGTTAGTTGAAAAAATTAAAATTAAGCACCTTCAAATGAAGAGTTTCCTTCGTTCGAAGGTCCTTTTATGTTCGTTCAAGCACCCACCTTCAAAAAAATGTGCTTACGTTGAGGGGTTCATTTGAAGCCCTTGTCAGCCTATTTTAACATTATTTTAAGGGGGTTTGTTTGAATCCCCCTTCATTTGGAGGTGTTTAGAGGGGTTTGAATGAAGGGGTTTTCATTTGAATCCCCTTGCTTTGTGCATGCCCCCCTCCATCTGCATTTTTTGCAATATTTTTACTTTTGAGGCCCAGGTTGAGGATCAAAATGGAATCAACTTGACAAACCCAGTTGTAGGATCATAGTCCTCAAAATGAGATTTCCAACAAGCATAGTCTTAATATATTTTGGTTTTATTATACATTTTTTTTAGTTTAACTAAACATAGGTTTTTCACTAAACATTAAGCTCTTTGTTCTACACATGGAACGATAGTAGATTACCAAAAAAAATAGAAAAATAGCTAGTCACTTGGTATTGATGTCCTTGATCCAACAAAAAATAAATTGAATTTGATGCATACAAAAAAATAATGTTCTAGATAGTACAACTATGTCTAAATTGTAATTGGTTTGACTTCAAAACTTAAATTAAAAAAAAAATCAATAAAACAATATGAAACCAAATGCATGGCTTAGATATTGTAGATACAAAGCTAAATTCAAAAAAAAAAAGATTTTATCTGCTGTAGAAAAAAATTATGCACTATATACTCTACATCACATTTAAAAAATGTTGTGTACTATAAAAAACTGGTTATCAAAGGATATGCCAAAAAATTACAATATCACAAATTAGTAGCTCACACCATCTTCAAATTCCTAATGATTTAGCAGCTATAGTTTTTTATATTAAAAGAAGCCAAAACAAGGGGGTTGTCCTAGGTACAAATAAGAAAACAGTGGCTAGCCAACTATCAGTAGAGAAGCAACAAAATCACAGGCTCCTAAACTTTCCTCTATCAAAAACTTTAAACATGATATGCATATTAACCGAGTGAATAAAAGTCTTAATTAAAATATGCCACGCAGGGCAAAAGATAGTTAAGTCCAACCATAACCAGAAACCATAACTATAAGCCAACAGACCATTAGGGTCATTCAAAAAACCAGAAACCCAAACCATAGATAACACAGCTATTTCTTTTTGCCATGGATCCTCTTGGGGAGGAGCTTCTTTGCCTATTCCTTGGTGAGGAATTTAAAGAGGTCCATGTAGTCCTCATCCTCCTTTCCTTTACCTTTGAGTGTGCTTTCCTGTAGGAGACAAAGAGTGGTCACCGAGTTATGCTAGACATTCAGAGAAAACCTGGAGACATCTTGCAACTTGTTCTCAATAGCCTTCATTCTGCTAGAAATTTCCTACAGGTTTTCAAACATGCCCTCCACTTTCTTTTCCAAGTACGCTAGTTTGTCATTCGCTTCCTCCTTGATGCTTCTCACTTCCTCCACCACCATCATCTTGTCAAACCTGAGAGTGGGGGATGGAGAGTTGGCCCGAGATTTGGGGTCGGCATCTGGGCTCATGGAATTTTTTGGACTCTCAGAAACATGGGTGGAGATGACAGAGTGGGGGGTTGAGGTGAATTGAAATAAGACCACATTCTCAGAGGGGATGGAATTCCCAATTTCATGGGATGAGGGGTCCCTTAAGGATTTCTTAGGGGGTTTGGACGCCAATCTCACAGAGCGACGGGGAGTGTTAGCTTCATCCGTAATCTCCACATCGGAGTCAATTTCCTGGATTCTCACTTTCTTGAGGGGTTTAGCATCCTCTAAATGACTCTTTTTATTCTTCTTACTAGAGGAGCCAAGTTCGAGTAGTCAAGGAGGGCTTATGTTAGGTTTATCAGCAGCTATGGCTAGGGGTTGGCTTTCAAGCACATTTTGGACATAAATCGTGTGTGGGGGGCATAGGGCCAAGTGGAAATTATAAAGGTGGAGGATAAGGCCTTGGTGGAGAATAGTAAAATCCTTGCCTTTCTTCTTGGCTTCCACAATATCTCTCACATTAGAATCCATAGAGTGCAACAGAAAAAAAAGGAATGGAGATAAGATCTTTATTCCTAAGATGGTTAAGGAAAGGAAGGTGATAGTAGTAGAATACCCCATACCATCCTTCAAGGGTGAAATATTTCATGATGATGTAGCAGCTCTCGTCCCAAGGCGGCGGAAGCTCTTCCCAGTTGAAGCTGCTAGCCCTCTTCCCAGGGTTCTCCCCGTCACGGAAAAACTGGTTCAAGCTAGTGGTGTCCGAAATGCGGCTTTGTTTCTTCCATTTCCTACCCTCCATGGATAGTCATGTCGACTGAGAAATCACATCTTCATTGACTTCAAATGAGATACCACAAAAGTGACCCTTCTGTCCTCCCAAGAGGCCATAAACTGCTTTGACAGTCTCTCATTGTTTCCTTTCATGCTCTCCATGAATTTATCAATGCCACCTTCCGAGCAAACAAACCAAACCATCGGCTTGGTTTTGAATTCATCTGTTTTGTTGGGTTCCAGTCTTAGTTTGTCGGGTTCCAGCTATAGTTGTCAAAAAGTGAAGATTTAGTTTGAAATGTTGATTTCAATGTAAATTTTGGTCAAAAAGAGTAATCCAAGATTGTTGGATCACCCAACATAAAATCTGAGAATGATAATTGATGAATCATTAAATGAATAGAAGGGAAAGTGACCCCAAACAAAATATAAATCATAATATAGAATGTGAAATGAGAGTAAAAAGGACACCACAAACATGACATAAACAAAAAGACTAAAATGTAAAAAATACATATACAAATCAAAATAAAAGCTAAATATAAATGTATACACCTAAAAATGGTATGAAGATAACTAATTAAATAATCAATTATTTAATTAATCCCCCTTTCTAATTTAATTGAATTCACTAGCAATTTGATTAATTCCTCATTCATCTATTTATCAATAAATCCATTAAATTCATTTCTTCTAATCCCCTAATTAATTAAAACAAATCAAGTTATGAGTTTGTTGAAAGTTAATTAGCCTTTTCCTATTATTTGAATTTTTAAATTCAAATTCCCCACGTCTCCTAACTTCTAACCACCTAACCTAACCACCCTCTAACCTAACCCATTCCACCTAACCTTGGGTTTAACTAACCCTATCCTAACCTCCTCATCATATCTTCCTTATCCTAGCCTCCTATGGTGTGGATATTCTCCCCTTGAGACACATGGCACTTATGCCACGTCTCCTCCCTTGGACACTTGCCCTCTTATGAGCAAGGCTCCTTGATACTTGTCACCACAGAGATGACAAGTGTCCCTCCCTCCAACCTCTTCTCCAACCTCCTCCAATTTCACCCTTGATATCTTCAGACTCAATCTTGACTGTTGATTCCTTCCACCTCACCCCTGGCCTTGGAAATCCTATAAATATCCCCCATTTTGGAGCACAAAGGATCCCATCTCATTTTCATCTTATGCATGGTTACTATAGGCATATCCCATCTCATATCATTTTAGGCATTGTTACTATAGGCATATCCATTCTACATATCATTTAAGCATTGTTATCATAGGCAATTGCATCTTAGATCTAGTTTAATTTGATCATATTCTAGCATGATTGTTGAATCATATAGCATCATCAATCTCATCTAGCTTGCATATCATATCATTTTAAATCCTCTGTCTAGTTGTAGTTAAGTCACTGGGATTGTTTTTCCAAATCTGAGAGCAAATCCACACTCGCATCTCTTAGGAGGTGATAGGTCGCTTTGTCATGGTTTATCTTTCGTTTGATTTCAATTTGCCAACCATGCTTGTAATGATCTATTGAATGTTTGTGTTGCAGCTACAGGTATCCTACTTAACACACACGACAACAAATATATAGGTTAATAATGTTTGATAATGTTCAATGTCTTATGGAATACAAGAAGCATCTCTCCAAATTACCATCCTTACCCAAAAATATAAGTTGCATCTTTCTCTTTAATGATATTGCTTTCTTTTTCCATCACTCGAGTCTTTTCTTAATGATAATTTTTATTATTAATGAAAATGTTACCAAATAGGTGGAATCATAGGAATATCTTAATTTCTAATTCATTTTCTTATTTCTTTAGTAGTGGTACAAATATTAAAACTAGGTGGAATATCTTAATTTGATAATTGAGAGTCAAGATTTTATTTTGACTTTGAACTATTAAAACGATAATTTGAAGAAAGAGATAATATCATAACAATATATTTTAATTTAAAAATATAGTGTGTTTTATCTTGAGCCTCTTTTTATAATTCAATTCTCCCTTGTTCGCACCCAACACACGTGGGATTAAAATCACCACACATCAAACTGGAAACGACAAATAAAAACTGTGAAAACCGACACAACAAATGTGAAAATGAATTTTTAATAATTCATTTTAAAATCTTCTTCACATAATACTTCCAACAAATTTAATTAAAGACTTTATCATAAAAATCCTTATATACAACCATACAAACATCATTACAAATTCTACCACAAACAAGATTTAAGACACGTCACCTTTCCTGCATGCAGACAGAATACGTACTGATAATTTTGCATGCAGACAGAATACGTACTGATAATTTGTGTGGGCCTCATTCCTGAATGCTCAATCACGGACCCACAATCTGCTAAAAAATAGCTGTGGATAACCATGACTGCTGAAAAGTATTGAAAGGCGGTGAGCTTGGGAAATGTGAAACCAAACGAATGATCTTATCATTGTCTCTCTCCAACAGCACATCCCTTATGGCAACCATAACATTTTGGAGTTTGATTGCCTCTATGAGTTCCAAGTAGTTAAAGCTTTTGAGTTTTAATTTTGATGGAGTTTGAAGTGTAAAAGTTAATTTTATTAACAATTATGTATTTTAATAATGTTTTTTTTTTAAATGAAGGGTGAAAAATCATATCAAAATTGTTTATGTATGTTTATTTTTCTTATGTTTTATGTCTTTTTTATGGAAATAATTCAGATTATATAGATGTCGACATCTTTGTCTTTATATAGAAGATTACAACAATTTCAAGTAGCATACATCTAATCCAGAAGTTTCCTTTGGCTAAGCAGTCGTGTAGGGGGATCTAGTCTATCAAAGTCACTCAAGGATTGAACCTGATTTTGATTAAGATGTTCTAAATGTAATATTTAGTTTACAAATAGCATGTTCATGTGTGACTTTCTTTCATATCTTAATCCTTGTCGTCACTCATTTCTAAAGTTTTATTTCTAAACTCCAGATCTAGCATTGTTCGCCTTGGATCAGATCTATAAATGTAGACTATCTTAAGAAAATTTCATGTTATGGATATAATTCCTTCATTTCTAATATTCAGAATTATTACTTTCTTAACTATTTCACTAATCATTATGAGCTGGCCTAACAGAGGTTATGTTAATTTTTGTGCCTATTTATTGTATTTAAAGAGATTTCCTCATTCATTTATAATCATCTAGGACATGAAAGATCGTCCAGGAATCAATTAAGTTCACAAATACTTCAATTTTTAATAGGATTTGAAGGGGTGCCTAACCAAAGTATTTAGAGCACATCGTGCTAGACCTACTACATACTTTCTTCGTGTCTTCATATCTTTGCTCAATGTTGGAAGGCCACATCATCTAGAGACTTGATTGAGAAGAAATTGACCCTTGTGATTTGATATATTCCTGAATTGTTTATAAGCAATTGCTAGTCCTTTTAGCATATAGACATCATAGAAGTGAGGTGAAACAAGTTACATACTATTGTAAAAAATATGAAACCTAAGAGCTACAAGGTCAATTTCTACATAGAAGATCACTTCTGCACTCATGATGATTAGTTTTGTAGACATAGATCAATGCTAAATAGAAAATTTTGTAAATCATAGATCTTCATATAAGTTGTCTAAGAATACCAAGTATTTTCAAATCACTTTCTAACATGTGTTACCACATTCAAGTCCATAATCAAAATCTAACTAAATATTTTGAGTTTAATTTCCATATTTTTTATATTCATAACTAATTCAAGATTAGAATCCAACTACTAGGATAATTCAAAATCTAGATAAATTTTTTTTTTATTGATTGCATTGATTTAATCAACATAGATTAACATAAAGGACTATATTTTTAGTGAACTTGATATTTTCTTAGACACCCTAGTGTTTGGTCTTAGGATTTATTACTTTCACTTTAGAAGTTTTAATTTATTTTTTCATATTTTTAGATCTAATTAGGGTGAATTCTCCTTCCATGTTTCATACTATCTAGCTTTATCTTTTTCTAACATTCTTAGTTCATATTGTAATCATACTTTCATTAACCATACCCACATATAAGTTCATATATTTATTACTTTACAAGGTACACCTTATGTTTCTATAATCATTTTTGTGCCCATTCACATAAACATGTTTAGGGGTCATTTTCCTATTTCTTGGCCTAAACCCATTACTGATATGGTTTTACTACTCCTAGACCTACCTTTAGACCTAAAACCAAACCTAAAATTTTGAGAATTCTAGTTCCCACAAATTACAACTAAGCACTATAAGTACATGCTTTTGCACTATGCAGCATCAAGTCAACATTTTTGTCCAAGAATGTTACAAATTAACATCCAATCACATTAAGAAAAAACTCAATCACCAAATATTTACATTCATTTTTTATTTTCATTTGAATTTGCATCCCTTTCTTAATCAATTGAAAGTATTGTTGAGACTTGAAGTATATTTTATTATTATTATTATTTTCTTGTTTATCCCTTCATTTTACCTCATCTATTTTTTGGCATGCCTAGTGGAGCATGAGTCCTAATTTTATTTTTATTCTTGTAGGTCCATTTAACATATTTTTACAAGTTTTTCAGATCCAAAGCCATATTTTTTGCTTTAAGACATATTTTCCACCCATGCCAATGCATATCTAATTATGTCCCCCATGTTGAGTAATTGTTTAAGTGTATTCATTCAAAGTTTTTTCTATAAAATATCTTTAGTTAAAAAAAAGGTACTTTTGTATGATCAATGCATAGTAATTTAGTCTTTTTTCATGAGATTTTAGATAGTTTTATGAATAATTTGTAAATTATATTAAAAATAATACCTTATGAATCCATATATTTTAAAAAACATTCAAAATTTCATAAATATGTTAAAAATACTATAACAATTACATATATAGATATAGAAATGCCTTTAACATTGTGAGTTAAAATTTTCTTTTGACTTTGAACTATAAAAACTATAATGTGAAGGAAAAAACAACATCACAACAAAATATCTCAACTTAAAAATGAAGAAATTTATACATCGAGCCTTTACTTATAATTCACTTTCCTCTTGATTTTTCCCACCCAACACATGTGGGATTTTTCCTTTTCAATTCTTTGTTCATTGTTGCATTTCATAACCTCGACATCTTGGGAGAGCTTCTAGGTCATAATCATGAGCTTCTCAGATTTGCTAGGCTTTGGCGAAGCTGTGAAGATATCTATTATCTCCTTAACCCCCACTTTGAGGGTATCAATTTCTCTCTCCACCCACTTCCAACAACTCTCCTGGCTTCTAGTTGCTTCCATCACCAGGTTGATCAGAGTACCATTCCTCTGTAACCCACTGTCCTCATCTTTAGGCATGGTCCCTTGTTTTTCCTTCAGGACGTTAATAGGAATGTCCAGTTTAATTTCCTGGTCTAAAGTCTTCAGACCATAGTCCTTAGCCACAAGCTTCTTCTTTTCAGAAAGAAGCTCGACCTTAGAAATCAATTTGTTGGCTGCCCATCTAGGGGGATTCTTGCTGCTAAACGTACTAGGGGTGACCATCATCTCACCTTCTTCCACAAGCTTATAATTAGGGTCATCAAAAGGAATGGCAGCCCCACTATCCTCCAAATCCATTTCCGAGTTAGAGACTTCCTCAATATTAGTATGTTGGCCTTTCTCAGATAGAGGGGGCACAACTTCAAGGGTCTTAGTGTACTCCATGATGAGCACAATAAGCTTTGCATTTGTTAAATTGAATGCATACATCAATTGCATAATTTTTTTGTTAAAAACTCTTAAACTATCAATTGGCATGATTATTTCAACTTACATATATGTTGCCATGCACACATAATTTCTATCTTGTATATGAAAATTCCTCATTTTCAAAATTTACAAGGGCTTTTGACTCATTTAAAATCTCTTAGTGATTAGGTGATTCTATTTTTTTCTATCCTAATAAGTTTAATTGTAGTTCATTTACATTATCTCATGATATTGCATTTCCTTGGCTACTAATCGTATTTTGCAAGTTGTTTGTACTTCATTTTTATGTATCTCATCTTTGTGTTGCTTTGCTTCAAAGTTGCATTTGAACCTATCCACTTATTTTTGATAATTGATCTAAGAAATATTTAATTTAGTGTCCCCCATGTCGAGTAATTGCCTAAGTGTATTCATTCAAAGTTTTTTCATAAAATATCCTTAGTAAAGAGAAAAGTAAAAGTTAATTTTGCACAATCAATTCATAGTAATTTGGCCTTTCTTCAAGTGATTTTAGGCAGTTTTAATATATTAGAGCTTCCCATCACAACATCCTTGTCAGACTTACCATCCATGGCATACCTTTCCCTCAACTCTCATTTCCCCCTCTCAAACGATCATTTTTCCTTAATGCCAAAATTTTAGCTTTGGTCATCTATGCATCCTTTCCTAAAAACTCTTTTTTTCCCAAAATATAGTTTTTATTTTTTATTTTATTTTCAAATTTTCTCATACTATCAACCTTGGTATATCTTTCATGTCAACTCATTTTTTCCCTTCTAAGCAACTTTTGCAAGTAAATTTGAAATTCTTGGTTTGTTCATCCATGCATACTTTCATCAAAAGTCACTTTCCCTCCAAAATTCATCTTGCTAAATTTTTTAGTTTGAAACCTTTCATATCGGTATCCTTGTCAAACTTGTCATCCTTTAATTTTGGGATCTTACGTTTGTTTATCCTTATCAAACTTGTTTTCCTTTCAATTTGGGATTCTAGGTTTGTTTATCCATAAATTTTTCCCTCAAAATTCACTTCCTCACTCCCTAAAGATGAAGCTTTCAAATGTTATATTTTATATTTTTATGGATCAATCCCAAGTCACATAGAAATGACTTACACAAATAAGGTGGTGATCTCAAGATAAAGAATGGATATATTGAAACTAATAATAATAAAAATAAAGTAAGAATGAATAGATACTTAATGCATAAGATTTATACAAATAAAACTGAAATATAGATAAATAGAAATCAACCCACAAATCAAACTTAACTCAAGAATACTCTAATTGTCGATATATTATAAAAAACTTTCATGTAAGATAAACATAACAATGAATTAAAAATGACACATCTCAAGTATACTAATCTCACCATTACAATATTGTTGTATTTTAAGCTTGATGCATCACTTGATCCTCTGGCACTACTTTATACCATGAAGCTAAAGAATTTCATAATTGTATCTTTTAGAAATACACTAAATTAATTGGAACATCAACAAGTTGGATGACTAAAAACCTAGACTAAGAAATGACAACAAAAACCCTAAAAGAAGTAAGGAAATGAATACACAAGAGCGCTATTAACCTCTTGGCAAATATGAAATGAAAGGTAAGCAATTAGAAAAATTAAATCTAAAACCATATAGTCTTAATGTAAGTTATGTTCACCAAATAAATATAAGGAGAAAAGCACCAACTAAATAATTTATATATGATATTTAAATGAATGCAACCAACTAGCAAACAAATCAACCTTGATATTAGAGTTAGAACACATAATTGAAATTTACATGTGTGAAAATAAGTTAAATAAGTCTACTTAGTTCTAAGATCAATGATGGATGAATATTGTTGGTGTTTTTATATTATTCAAATTGCCAATGTAAAAAAATTAATTGCCTTGTTGTAATGAATGTCTCAAAGTTTGAATCATCATAAAATTAATGCAAATCTTTCCTAAGCACAAATTGATCCTAAGCCTTGCAAGTTTGATTGTGATTATTACAACACTAATTTGATGAGTAGAATTGATCCAAGTTACATGAAATTGATTTGAGCCTTGCAAAACTAATCTAACATAAGATGCATTTAAAGATTTGTTTTCCTTCACTTCCTATAAATTTGAATCTATTAAGGTGACCTATCTACAAGCAATGTTGAAGAGCTTGCTAATTTTATAGGTGAATAAGTTTTCCCAGTTTAAACCCCATTATGGAATACATTAAAGATGATGAGAGATATTAAAGATAACATTCAAAAACATGTACATGGGCTATATCATTGATGCAAGAGCACCAATCTAGTTCTTACCGGTTGAGCAGTTTTCAATGGAATTGCTTGAGAGCGTGGCATTTCTTCTGGTTTGAGTGTTTAGCGTTGGGGTTTTGGGTTTATTCCCTTGTGTTCGTAATCCTTGTTGTGTTAAAGTTTCATAGTATTTGGCTTTGTTTCTAGTGAGATGTGGATTCCGGTATTGACCCAGTTGATATGTCCTTACAGTTATTCTGGCAGTGTGTTGAGCGAAGTGGAATCGGGTTGCGGTTGATCTACATGACTTGTGGATCATTGGAGATGTTGTTTTGGGTCTTGCCCGATATTCCCGGAGGTCCGCACATTGTTTAATGTTTTTGAGTTAGTTCTTGGTGATTTAAGCCGACAGGTTACCGTTGCACATTTCATGAACCAGTTGGTCTTTGGGCCGACCTGATTGAGTTGTAATTATTTGTGGGTGGTATAAATGGAAGTTGGTGAATCATTTGAGGACACAGAAGTGGGAAGATCAAGGATAGAGTTTTGAGATCGAGTGAAGATGTAGATCCAGCGAGATTCTGATCTAGTAGGACCAAGGCCAAAAAGTTGAGGTCTGGGTTAGGGTAGAACCAGTTGACTGTTCTGGGAAGCCGATTTGATATGTGGATGATTTGTGAATCTTGTAATTGCATTGTAAGCATTGTTTGTATCCTGGACTGCAATCTAGCATGTGGCATGTGTAATTCTTTAGATTGTAATAAGATTCATTCATATTATTTACCGGTTATATGTTTTGTTATGTTACCAGTGTTCTTTCTACGAATTCTAGCATCTTGTTACCGATTACCAGTATGTTGTGCATGATTTATGTGTTAACCTGCAAGGTCGGGTTGTCCTTCATTGGATCTCCCTGCCTTGACTGCATTAATCATGATGATGCAAATTGCTTCCTTCAAATTTATTTAGAATGAATCATGATCTAATATTCCACCATATAAAATTAAGTGCATGTTGAATGCCTTTAAATACCATGACACAACATGTTGCATGAAAAAGTTCTATATCGATTCATAATGACTAGTAAAATGGGTGATAAAGTATAAATTTGAATATGAGATGTTGGAATTCAACAATAATTCTTGTGGTCCTCAAAATTGATATGGATCAATCCCAAGTCACATAGAAATGATTTGCACAAATAAGGTGGCAATCTCAAGATAAAGAATGAATATATTGAAACTAATAATAATAATAAAAATAAAATAAGAATGAATAGATATTGAATGCATAAGATTTATACAAATAAAATTGAAATAAAGATAAATAGAAATCAACCCACAATTCAAACTTAACACAAGAATAATCTAATCATTGATATATTATCACATAAAAACTTTCATGTAAGATAAACACAACATTGAATTTAAAATGACACATCTAAAGTATACTAATCTCACCATTACAATTATTGATTGAAGTCATTATGTTGAGAGATGTAACCCTAAAGTCATAACACATATTAGTGTACCAAAAACAAACTAAAGCACAAAGAAAAATGGATGGTCTTAATTTAGTTAAACACCAAAAAAAAGATATATCTTAATGTAATTCATATAGATCAATCCTAAACCTAGCCCTAATCCTTATCTAATCTTTTTTTTGTAACTAAATAGTATCCATAGATCTCAACCTAGTGATTCCCACCTAGACCTTATTTTAGACTTATGTATTAAGGACATAGTGGGGCGAGTTGAGGTGATACTAGTCCCCTAGGGATGAGCACAACCACTTGAAAGCCATTCCCATTGGGTAAATCCATGAGCATGAGTCGAAATTGAGACCTAGATATAGAAAGAGCCCGAAGCCCTTAGCTAACAACGTTAGTCATAGACAACCCTTGTCTAATCTTTCGTTCTTATATAATAAAAAATAAAAAAATAATTTAAAATAGACATTTCTTTTTTAAAACAATATAAAGAAATCCAAAAAATCCTAAAAAAATTAATAATTCCTAAAAATTTGCTCCTGTAGTTCATGAATTTTTTTAAACCAATCATAGTGTAGATAAATAATTTTTACAAAATCTTAAATTAAAAAATATAAATCTCAACTTTACAAAAGCCAAGTTTATTTTGAAAGCGAAAATAATAATCATGTTTGATTGCAATAGTATTGCTTACAACATGTACTAATAAGATAAAACGATTATAATTATGTTTATGATATGTATTGTATAAGGTTTAAATACTATATTGGTTTTTTAATTGCTCAATAAAATGCATTTTTTAAAAGATTGTATTTTTTTTGTTGATTTGAATTAACTGTTTTTTAAATTATTTTATTATAAAACCAAATTTTAACATTTTTTATATTCATTTTGGTTGTGTGTTTAACAACCCTCACAACAATTGGTACATTCTCAACTACTGGGTCCTTTCCCCTAGTATTGCCTCGAGAAAAAGGTTTGCCTACGTGGATGTTAAGAGAGTATGCCTTTATAATCGACTTGCCACACTTGTCAGTTCAATTTAAATTAAAATATAAAATTTGTCACATCTAATCATTATAGCCAACATACAATCCATTTATATTGCCATGGAAGTTATGATAGCTATTTTGCAGTCATATAGCAGCACTAGCCCTAGTATGTAGCAGTCACAGAGCTAAGGAGATCTTGTGTTCAATCTTATATTGAGAGAAACCCTAATTAATGCAATCAAAGAATATAGAAGAAAATGAATATGATTCTCTTAGGTTTGTATACCTTGTACAGTGATACCGGTAAAAGACTATATGAGCAGATTTGGCAGCATTGTTCAGTGATCCACATTATAATCTTGGTTTTAATTAGTATTTTTTCTAATTTATAATTATTTAATTTTTTAGTAAATTATTTATTTTAATTAAGTGTTAAGTAAAGTAACATACAATATCAAATGTTCTCAATATTTTCAACTAGTTTGCAAAATTTATTTACAAAAGAAGTGCCTAGAATGACACAATTATCACCAAGAGGAGTATTCACATACAATTAAGAATTGTAATACACTTAAAGAGTTGTAATCTTAAATTTACCAAAATCTTTAAGATAATTCATTTCGTAGATGTATAAAATAGTTTTTATTAAACTTCAATAATACCCCCAAAAAATCAACTCACTTTGAAAATAATTTAATTTGAAAGACATTATATAGTATTAAAAAATATTAATTGATATATTAACAATACTAAGACTATAAAATATTTATCCAAAGTTTATATGTATTACAAATATAAAGAAATCAAAACATTAAAATATATATTAGTGAAAATTTGTTAAAAATAGACTAGGTGCCTCATTAAAAGTAGCTCTAAAGTAAAATAAAATAATTTTTATAATAATAATTGAGTTAATAAAATAAATTTCTTAGGTTTAAAAAAAATATTAGAAATTTTATCAACCATAATTGATAGTAAAAGTATTAGCATGGTGTATATTTACATTTTTTATTTTAAAATCTTACAATCTTAAATTTACAAGTAAAACCCTAAATTTAGACCATACATTTAGGGTCTCCATATTTTGAAAGCTTTCCCACGGATTAATAATATGGAGGAAAATAATTAAAATAAAATATGGTCTACATTCCCAAAGAATGTAAATATTACTCACAGGGGTCATGACGACATATATCTGATATCAAATGAATACTCTTCATGGAAGAAAAATCAACTGAATTCAAGATTCAATTAAATTTATAATTAACATTCAATTAGTATTATAATTAGTTTTATAGTATCAATAATAAAGGCACAAATTATTTGTCATGGTAGTAACATATATCAAATTTATGAAATTTTTATATTATAATTGTATGAGGATAACTAAAATAAAGCTTTAAAAGATTTAAATATTTACATAAGATTCTAAATAATTTGAAAAGAAAACTAAAACATACTAAATATTATTTTAATGACCTAAAAATTTGCCTTAAAAAAATGATGTAGAAAGTGGATCTGGGAAATTTGGTAATAAGAACATAGAAAGAAAAAATTCATTGATGTAATTAGTGGAAAACAATTGAATAATAACGATTTAGTGAAAATTGGGTGCAACTGATTGCAATAGTACTAGCCTAACGACAAGTACTAATAATTCAAACTGGTAGATAGGTATTAATGACACTTTTCGTCCAACAAAAAAGTTAAAGTGTAAGTGTAATGCCCCGCCAAGAAACCCTAAAGGATCACACTAAAGCATAGGAATAAAAGCAGATTTTATTTTATTTTATTTTTCTAATATTTATTTAATCTCATTTGAAATAAAAAAAACTATATATATATATATATTAATCATTAAATATAATTTTAAAATAATAAATTTAGAACTTAAAAAAAAAATTAAAATAAAATAAAAACTTGTAAATTCCCCACGTAAGGGGGAAGGTGTTGCTTGCACAATGCTCCCCACATACAATGGGGATAGCGTTGTGCAAACAACGTTCCCCACTCTAGATGGGGATTGCGTTGTGCAAACAATGCTCCCCACATATAGTGGTGATAGCGATGTGCAAACAATGCTCCCCATTGTATGTGGGGACTGCGTTGTTCAATAACGCTCCCACATACAGTGCGGTAAGCACTGCACAACACTTCCCCATCGTGGTACATGACCCTAAAGGATCAACTCACAAACAATATACTCGTAGGACATGACTCCACATCAAAACAAGTGAAATCAACAAGACTATACACTAGTGACCATAAGGGAAGAGTGTCATCACATAGCTTGGTATGGTTATCCTGGCAGACCTATGTTTAGTTTTGTTTATTTCATAATGAAATTAGAATTTTAAATATAATTGATTTGGAAAATGAGAATAGATGTTTTTTGGGGAAAAATAGAAATTCATTATTTTAGTTTGGGAAAAATATTAATGTTAGATTAATAAATAAATAAGTTTATTTATATTTTTATATGTATAATTGTATAAATGATATATATTTTTTATCTATTGCGAAATGGTGATTTTCTTTAAAATGTGGTATTTTGGAAAAATAGAGGAATTGGAAAATCTGGGTTGATTGGCATTATTAAATGAAATTGAAAATAGATGTGCATGTTTAATTAATGTATTCGCATTTGTTCTCAAAACTGCAAGCCTTTGGTCAGTTTATTAAATGTGGTCATATGGTGGTTTTCATGGTTGTGCTTTTCTCGTGTCCATGTTTTGTCAATTGGTTAACCTTATGGGAGGGTTGATTTCGGCCAAGTGGTTTTCTACGGTATTGAACTCCGTGTACTCTTTCATGTGTATACCTTGGTTTTAGGAGTTCATGTGATTTTGTTAAGTGTCATATGGGAGAGTGGCTTTCGATTGGGGGTCACACCCAAAGTGGTTAGCTGGGTAACTCATCAAAAGTTTCTTTAAGTAAGTGGTAACTTAATAATATTTAGGGAGCTTAGTAGATGAAACACTAAATAAGATAATTGTCCCTCGCTCATGGTTGAGTGCTAGTACAGACTCAGGATGCAGCAAGAAGACCTGAAATGGAAAACCAACAACCTTGTCCTCACAAAAGGATTGTTTGGGTCCACATGACACTTGGATGGGGTCAAGGGTTCAGGAGAGGTTATCAGGATAACCCATGATGGGGGTCGGGACCTATGGAGGCCTGCCAACATAACCATACCAAACTATGTGATGACACTCTTCCCTTATGGTCACTAGTGTATGGTCTTGTTGATTTCACCTGTTTTGATGTGGAGTCATGTTCTGCGAGTATACTGTTTGTGAGTTGATCATTTAGGGTTTCTTGGCGGGGCATTACATAAAGTAGACAATCACTGCACTCACGACTACTCATAGGTAAAAGCTTATCTTTTTATACCTCTTTTTTAAATTTATGATTATGATTTTTTGTGTTTCTTTATATTATTTTACATTATATTTTGATTTACTCATAATAATATTTTTAAATAAAATTTTAATTTATATGAAATTATTTAAATATTTTTGAAATATTATTTAGTTTAATTTTTGGATTATAATTGCTATTTGATTTTTATAATTTGATTTAGATTAAATATTATTAATTATATGTATATTTATTTATATATTGTTTATTAAATCATATTACTTTTTTTATAAAATATTTATATTACATAATAATATAGTAAAATCAAGTGTATAAAATATTATAAGCATAATAATATAGCAAAAGAAAATGTATAAAATATTATAAATGATTGAAAGAAAAATATTAGATAATTTTATTTTATTTTATATTAAAATATAATTAAAAATATTTATTTTAATTTATAATTTTTCTTAGTAATTTTTAACACATAATAATACATTAAAATAAATTTTAAAGATAATTTTTTATTTACATAAAATATTTTAGATAATTGAAAAGAAAAAAGAAAAAATTTGGTTTCGATGAAAAATAGATTTTGAAATTAGAGCTTTCATTGAAAAATCTTAAAATAATATTTATTCAAAAGTTAAAATAATTTCAATAACATTATTTTTTTTTATTATTGATATATTTGTTTAAATTTGTTTCTTGAATATACTGATTTATTTTTTAAAAAACTTCAATAATAATATACATTTAAAACATGAAACTTCAAAATATAAAGAGATGATGAAAATATTAAATAATTAAAATAGAAATTAAAATTTTAGCTTTAGTAGTCCTAATATAGTTTATTTTTTTATATAATATTTTATTTGAAGTATGATTTTAATTTATTTTAATTTATTTAAGAATATAATTACATTTATGTTTAATTTTTTTATATTTTTTTTGTATATTGATTTTATATTTCAATAATGTTAATATTGTTTGTAATACACAAAAAGGTATAGATAGAAATAGAAAAAAGAGAGGAGAGAAAGGAGAGAAACAAATAAGATATAGAGAAGCAAATGGGGAGAAAAGAGAAAGGAATAGGGAGAGATGGAGAGAGGGGGGGAACAAATGAGACAAAGGAGGAGAATGAGAGTAGACAGATGTAGAAAGAGAGAAAAAAAGATAGGGGTAAAGAAAGAGAAATAAAGAGCGAAATTAAGAGAAATAGAAAGATAGAACAAGAGATATTGAGCTCTCTCTCCCCACTCTTCTTTCTCTACATACCTCTCCCTCTCTCCCCCATCTCTCTCTCTCTCTCTCTCTCTCTCTCTCTCTCTCTCTCTCTCTCTCTCTCTCTCTCTCTCTATCTATCTATCTATCTCCACTCTACATATTTCTCCCCTTCCTCACTCTTATTTCCCTCATCATATATATGTATCTCTCCTCTTCCTATCTCCAGGTCTAGATTTATCTCCCCCCCATGTTTCTCTATCTCTCTCCCTCTCTATTTTTCTATATCTACTTCTGCATGTTTTTATTTCTCTCTTTTTTTCTATAGCTCAATATATCTCTATTTCCCTCTTTTCTCTCTTCCAAAAAGATTAACATTATGATATTGCTATCAGGATTCAACTGTGTAGTTTCGAGTCAAACTCATTGACCCATGTTTCATGAGTAGTAGTTCACAAGAACACATCTCTCATGAGAATGAATGGTCCCCTTAGTACTCATTGCATCTAGGTGAAGCATTGGGCCTTCCCAAGAGGTCACCCATCTCAGTTTTACACCAACTCAAACATGCTTAACCACAAAGTTTCCTCCAAGGTTAAACCCACTTAGCTTGCAACCCTATTTGCAAAACATTTAGCAAGTGTTGTGCCTTACCAAATCAATGTTAAAAAACTAAAATTTCTATAAAATTAAACACAAATATAGTTAAATTATTAAATAAATTAAAATTGTACTTCAAATGAAAAATTATAAATAAGACTCTCTCCCCCTCTCACTCTCTATCTATCTCTACTTGACTCTCCCTTTTTCTTACTACACATCTCTTTCTATCTCTCTTTCTCTTCTCATGCATCTCTATCCATCCCCCTTTCTCTCACCCTCTATTTATCTCCCCCTATTTATTTATCTCTCCCTTCATCTCTATTTATCTATCTCTACTTCTCGTTGTTCTTCTTTCTCTTTATCTCTATTTCTCCCTCTCCCCCCTCTATAAATTTTTTTAATATCTCTATCTCTCTATTCTTCCATCTCACCATCTATATCTATCTCTATCCCTCTTCCTCTATACCTCTCTATCTATTCTTCTCCACCTCTCCCTCTTTATCCCTCTATCTTTATCTTCATTTTCCCCTTCTAACACTATCTCTCCATATTTCTTCTTTCATCTCCCCATTTATCTCTATTTTGTTATCCATTCATCTCTCCCTACCCTATAACTCTTCCTCTCTCTACCTCTCTATATAACACTTCCTATCTCTATCTTTTTCTTTCTATCTATCCCTCTTTCATTCTCTTCCTCTCTCTACCTCTCTATATAACACTTCCTATCTCTATCTTTTTCTTTCTATGTATCCCTCTTTCATTCTCTTCCTCTCTCTATATTTATATCTTCCACATCTATCTACCCCTCTATACTTTCTCTCATTCTCTCCCTCCCATCTCCTCTATATCCATCTTTCTCTGCCCAATTTTATCTCTCCCTCTTTCTATCCCTATCTCATCCCTTATCCATTCATCTATCTCTACCCTATATCTCTTCCTCTCTCTACCTCTCTATATTTCACTTCCCATGTAATGTTTGCAAAAATACCCTAGAGAAATTAATCAACTACCATGCAAATAGCTCAATAATTTTTTTTTGAAACATATACAACTAACTACTCATATGCACTTATCATACATTAGCAAGACATAAATATTTTCTTGATGAACATAAACATAAAATAACTATATGCAAGTGGAAATAAACACAACTCTATAATTAATCTTTCCCTTGGGTACCTCAACACCATTACATACAACCTCACCAAGATCATATCCATATAAGCATAACATCATATTTACTACCATGATCCAATGTATTATAACTCAACCAACCTTTCTCTTTTCATGCATACATAAAATACCTTCACTATTCTAACTATCATGAATACATCCTTTAATAATACAAATCCCATTAGACCCCTTAGGTTCATTTTAAGAGCACCAATTCGATATGTTCCTAATCCCAATCACTTATTCAACATCCTAGCATCGCTATTCCATTTTCAATACTAATTACCACATTACTAATCCATTTCCTTAATCATCATAGACATTCACATAACACTAGATGCATATCCATATAACCAATCCTATTAATAAGGAATATCCAAGATACAAGCAAGATTATTCAATATGTTTCACCTAACATATCATCTACCATTATATATGATTACTATATCCATTTACATCAAGGAGCATATCTCTCAACCACAATACAATTATCTCCTAAATTCTACAAGTACATATGTCATATGAAGCATATATATCAATCTGCTACAAATGTCCATCTATAGCTAAAGAGAAGAGATCCAAATCCACGCAAGATCATCCAATGAAGAACATCCCAATGGAAGAAGGCATCAACCCACCCGACCATGTGGAACCATAAGGAACCACCCGCCATGCTAGGAGATGACACAAGATCCAACTCACACTCTAGATCTAGGCTGACACTTAACTACCAAAGAGATGAAACAACTCCAAGACCACGAGACATGACATAATCCACCATACAGGACATCCAGAGGTGCCACAATACAAAGCATAAGGAGCTAGGACCAACATGTAGGGAAGAGTGTCATCATGTGATATCACCAATAAGGATATCTTAGAACTCAGCCTGACATCCGTGATACACATGTAGAACCATCTCAACCTTTGAGGAAATCAAGGGAGTTCAGTTGATTCGGTTACCAGATCTGCCACCTCACTCCGGTCTCCAAAATTTATTATGTTATCACTTTATTAATACAATAAACCTTCAATGAACTATCCAAATGGTCTAGACCCCGACTCCAAACAACAAGGAATCCTAGCAATCTATTCGTCGTGACCTCAATAGACTCATGGAAGCCCACTCTCCCTAACCATGCGCCTAGGCCTTAAGGTTACAACACAAGCATACGAAAAAAAAAAGGGCTCATAAACATAATCTGACCATCCAAGATCTCCATAAACATAAGAATATCATAAATGCATAATAACGCCAACATCACAACCTCATCAGCCACATAAATCACATATCAAACTTAATCCAAAGAGTCCAATACAACAACAAGGTATTACTCATCTTGCATATAACATATGAATGCAAATAATCAGTCATAAGCTATATCTCAACTCCGGACCACCAAAGAGTACTCAGTACATGTAAGCACAATCTCTAGACAAAAACATAATTGGATAATCAACTCAGAAAACCCCAAAAAAATCAAAACACAAAAGACAAGACAGTTTAGCGCATCCATGAATTCTTTTAGCACATCTATGAAGTCTTTTAGTGCATCCATAAATTATTTTAGTGTATCCATTTAAAAGTCCAAAAATCAAAAGACAATGAATATTGATGCATTAAACACATACAATAATGCATATAAAGCCCAGAATAGCGCATAGATGGCTCAGAATGACACATCCATGCTATTTTGTAGCACATACAAGGTGTTGAATGGCACATCTAAGGTAGAGAGGCCAAAATAAAGTAAAATAAATACATAAACAAGATAACAAGACCATACAAAAGGAATTTGACATCATTTCCCAACACCTCTTTCACAAAGAAAGACATAGATTTGCCTAGAACTCAAATGGCAACACGAGGAGACAAAATAAAGCTGAGAGAGGACTCGTTCATCAATTAGACAAGCAAATAAGAGCTCATCAAATCCAAAATGAAAGGAAATAACAATACATCAAGAACAATGAAGATATCCACTTGTTATTCCAAATATATATATATATATCTTTCCCCAACCTATACAAAATATCATATAATCAAATAGAAGTCCCAATAACCTCAAAGACAATCTTTTCAGAAGACAGAGAATACAAATCCTTCCAAATCAAAATTCAAGAATGAAAGCAAAGCTCCAACCTAGAGAAATCGAAGTGATGGCCAAGATAATTGATGAAGTGCAACAAACCAATTCAAAATTCCAATAAATCCAAATCCAATCTTGATCAATAAAACCAAAAATCTTCAAACCAAAATTCTCAGAGATGCCAACCCCAACAATGCACAACAAAATCCAATAAATAGAAAAATTAAACCAAAACTATAGAAATGTCATCCAATGAAAATAAAGTATTAAAATATATTTCTACCAACCCTATGCAAATACCAAGGCAAGAATATAAAATATTTATTTAATTAACTTACCCCAATAACTCAGCCAATAATAAAATAGGGTAGGTAGAATAAATAATACATCAATTAAACCAAAAGAGTAAATAGGGAAAATAATATAATTAATTGATAAATAATTTAAACCATGTGCACAATTATATATAAAAGCCCATCAATAAAATAACCAAGGGTGTATAAACAAATACCCAAATTGGTATTAAAATCTCAACTATATAAATGGATAATAATTCCAAAAGACTCAATTAATAAATATCTATCCCATAACCATCAAATCAATATTATAAAATATAAATTCCAATATTAACCTCTCGTTAATATTAAATATTAATGATAACTATTTATTTAATTTATTGTTTTTTATTATAGCAAAATTAGGTTTTGAAGGGACCTGAAACCCTTTACAATCAGATTTTGAATGGATCTGAAACCCCCAACCAAAAAGTTGTCCAAACATAAGGAATGTGAAAGCACAAACAACCATGGGTAAAAAAAGCTACAAAAAGAACAACTTGCAGCTAGCCAACCTAAAACAAAGCTGCAAAAAAAATAGCTTGCAGCCAGCCTAAAACCAACCCCCAACCAAAAACCATCAAGATTTACATTTAGAGTTGCTCTTGTGAGAACAAAGAGTCATGTCAAAAGAAGGCTTAGAGAACTTTTCTTTCTTGCCCTTAACAAAAATCTAACCCTCTTCGACTTGTGCTGCCTTGTCATGCCAAACCAATGCACCATTATCCCGAGAACGAATGTTTGTAGCCATTGTCTCAGAGATATCATTTGTATTCCTTCCTACAGGCATGGCCTTATCAGAAAATCCATCAAAATTGATAGTCGGAGCATTATCACCCAAATTAGCAACCTGAGGCCCATTCTCTCTCACTTTAGGGGTTTCAACAGGAGATTCTTGCACTATTTCAACAACCCACCATTTGTGACATCTGGAGAGGATGCCCCAAGATCCTATGATTCCATTGCAACCACCTCAGAAAACTCCTATGTTGATCAGATTTGTTCTCAACCGTATAATGTTGTTGAGAAGCACCTTTCCACCATGTAGTCGTCATTGCCTTTTTCTCAAATCCATATTTTGCAGCCGCATGACCTGTTTGAAAACATCTTCTACAATGGAAAGGAATCCTTTCATAGTCTAAAGCTTGAACCCAAGAACCCTTAGAAGGTTTGAGTAAAATCTCAACAAGCAACCCTTTTGAAACATCCATTTCAACCAATATGCGGGCAAAGGTGGAGTGAAAGATATCAAAGGATTCGTCATCCGCCATCAAAAATATCCAAGGGCATTACCCACTTCCTTGAAAAAATAATCAACCCATAAATGAAGGGGGAGATTAGGAAGCTGAACCCAAATCGAGATCTTATTAAACGTTTCAAAAGAAGGGTTGAAATTAGAGTGCCAAGGCTTAATCATTAACAAAAATTTGTCCTCCTAGCTAAAAAATGATCACATAAGATTTTATTTCTATCCCGAGCATTATCAAACTTAGCAACAAAAAACCCCTTAGCCATGGGGAAAATATGAACTTTATTTAATTTAATGTTATAAACTATGTAAATCCATTAAATTAATTTAACATTATTTTAAACTATATAAATCAATTAATTAATTAATAATTAAATCAATCAATAATTATAACACTACAAAGCAATCCAACATAGGATAACTCAAGAGACCACTTGATTCTAAACAACATCTCATACCAAACACTAAACTAACAAGGGTAATCAACTTGAACCTAGAGTGTAGAATGGGATTTCATGTCATCTCCGATCAACTTGCCATTGGGATGAAGACACGCTCAGACCTGTGAAGCCAGGTGGAGTCGATGTCTAGTACCTGCAAACCTATCACCACCAATACACACACAACAACATATACAATAACATGTATCATGAAATAAATAGACAATTGAAGGGGAATCGCAATGTCATATCGTGCTCATGGATGAGTGGTATGACATCGTCCCTATCACAAATGCAGTAGAAGACAATCACGACATCCAAGCACTAGCATCATCATCCTATCCAATATAATCATAAAATAAGGTTAGTGCATAGTATGATATCATCAAATCATCTTAAAATAGACTAATCTATATCAATATAATACTTTGATGTACAAAAAGGCAAGATGAATCAAGGAGGGGCAATCTCTATCTTTATCTTTCTATTTCTCTCTCTTTCATTCTCTTCCTCCCTATATATTTATCTCTTCCATATCTATCTATCCCTCTCTACTCTTTCTTATCCTCTCCCTCCCCTCTCCATTTCCCTCTTCTTTATATCTATCTATCTCTCTATACCTTGTTTGATCTCTCCCTCTTTCTATCCCTATCTCTGCCCCTCTCTGCCCCTCTCTCCCTATTACAAACATGACACGAGCTTAGTGAAAAGGAAACTTAATTATATTCTCAATTGAAAGGTTTTGTTTCAATTATGTTTGGATCCCTGTTGATTTGAATTTATGATTTCTCTATTGATACTTTTATTGCAAAAAAAATAAAAATATCATGTCAACCAATTGACCTCATGTTTTGCAAAATGTATGAGAAAATAGACCATTCCTTTTAATTTCCTATCAGCTTATCCCTTGCACCAAGTGGTAGTTTTAAACACATTCATTATATATATATATATATATAACCACATGGGAGAATTTTTTTTCCTTTGGGCTATTAAAACCATAATTTGAAGGAAGATTTAATATTATAACAAAACATCTTAATTTAAAAATGCAGATTATTTCACATCGAGCCTACTTATAATTAAATTCTTCTTTAATTTTTCCCACCGACGCATGGAATTAAAAAATCCGCACATCAAACAAGAAACGACAAATAAAAACTGTGGATGTGACGGGAACAAAATAATGACTATAAAAACGAATTTTGATAATTCATTAACAATTTCTTTACATAATACTTCCGACAAATTTAATTAAAGTTTTATCATAAAAATCCTTATATACAACCATCAAATTGCTAATTATACACTGCTAATTTAAACTGGTATGGTCACATCCTATACCTAAATTATGTAAAGATCTCTTATCCACAATCTACATCAAATCAAACGTTCCTCTGCTATCAAATTCTGCCACAAACCAGATTTAAGACACGTCGCCTTTCCTGCATGTAGACAGAATACGTCCTGATAATTTTGCATGCAGACAGAATACGTACTGATAATTTTGCATTTTGACAGAAAAGGCTACGAACTGATAATTTTTGTGGGCCGCATTCCTGCCCACAATCTGCCAAAAAAGAGCTGTGGACAGCCATGGCTGCTGAAAAGTATTCAAAGATGGTGAGCTTGGGAAATGTGAAACCAAACGAATGATCTTTAATTTTGATGGAGTTTTAAGTGTAAAAGTTATTTATCAAAATTGTATAGGTACATGTTTGTTTATTTTCTTATGTTTTATGGAAATATTTCAGATTATATAGATGTCGACATCTTTGTCTTTATATAGCAGATTACAACAATTTCAAGTAGCATATATCTAATCCAGAAGTTTCCTTTGGCTAAGCAATCGCATAGGGGGATCCAGTCTATCAAAGTCATTCAAGGATTGAACTTGATTTTGATTAAGATGTTCTAAATGTAATATTTGGTTTACAAATAACTATATGTTCATGTGCGAGTTTCATTCATATCTTAATCCTTCTCATCACTCATTTCTAAAGTTTTAAATTTCTAAACTCTAGATCTAGTGTTGTTCGCCTTGGATCAGATCTATGAATGTAGACTATCTTAAGCAAATTCCATGTTATGGATATAATTCCTTCATTTCTATTACTCAGATTTATTACTTTCTTAACTATTTCACTAATCATTACGAGCTGGCCTAACATAGGTTATGTTAATTTTTGTGCCTATTTATTGTATTTAAGGAGATTTCCTCATTTATTTATAATCATCTAGGACATGAAAGACCGTCTAGGAATCAATTAAGTTCACGCATACTTCAATTTTTAATAGGATTTGAAGGGGTGCCTAATCAAAGTATTTAGAGCACATCGTGCTAGGTCTACTACATGCTTTCTTCTTGTCTTCATATCTTTGCTCAATGTTGTAAGGCCACATCATCTAGGGACTTTATTGAGAAGAAATTGACCCTTATGATTTGATATATTCCTGAATTGTTCATAAACAATTGCTAGTCCTTTTAGCATATAGACATCATAGAACTGAGGTGAAAACGTTACATGCTATTGGAAAAAATATGAAACCTAAGGGCTACAAGGTCAATTTCTACATAGAAGATCACTTCTTCACTCATGATGATTAGTTTTGTAGACATAGATCAATGTTAAATACAAAATTTCGTAAATCATAGATCTTCATATAAGTTGTCTAAAAAATACCAAGTATTTTCAAATCACTTTCTAACATTTGTTACCACATTCAAGTCCATAATCAAAATCTAACTAAATATTTTGAATTTAATTTCCACATTTTTTATATTTGTAACTAATTCAAGATTAGAATCTAACTCCTAGGATAATTCAAAATCTAGATAAATAATTTTTTTATTGATTGTATTGATTTAATCAACATAGATTAACATAAAGGACTATATTTTTAATGAACTTGATATTTTTTTAGACACCCTAGTGTTTGGTCTTAGGATTTATTACTTTCACATTAGAATTTTTAATTTATTTTTTCATATTTTTAGATCTAATTAGGGTGAATTCTCCTTCCATGTTTCATACTATCTAGCTTTATCTTTTTCTAGCATTCTTAGTTCATATTGTAATCATACTTTCATTGACCATACCCATATATAAGTTCATATATTTATTACTTTGCAAGGTACACCTTATGTTTCTATAGTCATTTTCGTGCCTATTCAAATAGACATGTTTAGGGGTCATTTTCCTATTTCTTGGCCTAAACCCATTACTGATATGGTTTTACTACTCCTAGACCCACCTTTAGACCTAAAACCAAACCTAAAAATTTGAGAATTCTATTTCCCAACAAATTACACCTAAGCACTATAAGTACATGCTTTTGTACTATGTAGCATCAAGTCAACATTTTTGTCCAAGAATGTTATAAATTAACTCCAATCACATTAAGAAAAAACTCAATCACCAAATATTTACATTGATTTTTTATCCATTTGAATTTGCATCCCTTTCTTACTCAGCTGAAGGTATTGTTGAGACTTGAAGTAGATTTTATTATTATTATTATTTTCTTGTTTATCCCTTCATTTTACCTCATCCATATTTTGGCATGCCTAGTGGAGCATGAGTCCTAATTTTATTTTTATTCTTGTAGATCCACTTAACATATTTTTACAAGTTTTTAAGATACAAAGCCATTTTTTTGCTTTAAGACATATTTTCCACCTATGCCAATGCATATCTAATTGTGTCCCCATGTTGAGTAATTGTTTAAGTGTACTCATTCAAAGTTTTTTTTAATGAAATATCTTTAGTTTAAAAAGAGGTACTTTTGTATGATCAATGCATAGTAGTTTAGTCTTTTTTCATGAGATTTTAGACAGTTTAATGGATAATTTGTAAAAAATATTAAAAATAATATGTTATGAATCCTTATATTTTAAAAAACATTCAAAATTTCATAAATATGTTAAAAATACTATAACAATTACATATATAGATATAGATATGTCGTTAACATTGTGAGTTAAAATTTTCTTTTGACTTTGAACTATAAAAACTATAATGTGAAGGAAAATACAACATCACAACAAAATATCTCAACCTAAAAATGAAGAAAATTATACATTGAGCCTTTACTTATAATTCACTTTCCTCTTGATTTTTCCCACCCAACACATGTGGGATTATAAACATCATAACCTCTTGGTTTTTAATTTATTTTTTCTTATTTTTAGATCTAATTAGGTTCAATTCTCTTTCCACATTTCATACCTAGCTTTATCATTTTCTAGGATTCTTAGTTCATATTGTGATCATACTTTCATTGACCATGCCCACATATAAGACCATAAATTACTTACTTTGCAAGGTATACCTTATGTTTCTATAGTCATTTTTGTGCCTATTCACATAGACATGTTTAGGGGTAATTTTCCTATTTCTTGGCCTAAATCCATCACTAATATGGTGTTTACTATTCATAGACTTACCTTTAGATCTAGAATCAACCCTAAAAGTCTTGATATATAAATTGTATTTCCCAATAAATTACACCTAGGCATTATAAGTACATGCTTCTGCACTATGAAGCATCAAGTCAACATTTTTATCCAAGAATGTTGCAAATTGACATCCAAACACATTAAGAGAACATCCAATCACAAAATATTTACATTCATTTTTAATTTCCATTTGAATTTGCATCCCTTTCTTGCTCAATTGAAGGTAGTGTTAGGACTTGAAGTAGAATTTAAATTTATTTTTATTTCCTTATTTATTCATTCATTTTACCTCATCTATATTTTGGCATGCCTAGTGGAATAGGAGTCCTAATTTGAATTTTATTCTTGTAGGTAAATTTGCCATATTTTTACAAGTTTTTGAGATCCAAAGCCATATGTAGTTGTTAAACTATATGTGTACATCAATTGCACTTTTTTTTTTTGTTGTTAAAACTCTTCTATCAACTTGGCAAGATTGTTTCAACTTACTATATGTTAGCCATATTTTTTGCTTAAAGACACATTTGTCACCTATTTCAATGCATATGTCAATCTTGTGTACATCCATCCTACCACATGATGCATTTGTTAAATTGAATGCATACATCAATTGCATAATTTTTTTGGGTAAAAACTCTTAAACTATCAATTGGCATGATTATTTCAACTTAATATGTTGCCATGCACAAATAATTTCTATCTTGTATATGAAAATTCCTCATTTTCAAAATTTGCAAGGGGTTTTGACTCATTTAAAATCTCTTGGTGATTAGGTGATTCTATTTTTCTCTATCCTAATAAGTTTAATTGTAGTTCATTTACATTTAATCATGATATTGCATTTCCTTGGCTACTAATCGTATTTTGCAAGTTGTTTGTACTTCATTTTTATGTATCTCATCTTTGTGTTGCTTTGCTTCATAGTTGTATTTGAACCTATCCACCTATTTTTGATAATTGATCTAAGAAATATTTAATTTAGTGTCCCCCATGTCGAGTAATTGCCTAAGTGTATTCATTCAAAGTTTTTTCATAAAATATCCTTAATAAAGAGAAAAGTAAAAGTTAATTTTGCACAATCAATTCATAGTAATTTGGCCTTTCTTCAAGTGATTTTAGGCAATTTTAATATATTAGAGTTTCTCATCACAACATCCTTGTTAGACTTACCATCCATGGCATACCTTTCCCTCAACTCTCATTTCCCCCTCTCAAATGATCCTTTTTCCTTAATGCCAAAATTTTAGGTTTGGTCATCTATGCATCCTTTCTTAAAAACTCTTTTTTTCCCAAAATATAGTTTTTATTTTTTATTTTATTTTCAAAGTTTCTCATACTATCAACCTTGGTATATCTTTCATGTCAACTCCTTTTTTCCCTTCTAAGCAACTTTTGCAAGTAAAATTTGAAATTCTAGGTTTGTTCATCCATGCATACTTTCATCAAAAGTTGCTTTCCCTCCAAAATTCATCTTTCTAAATTTTTTAGTTTGAAACCTTTCATATTGGTATCCTTGTCAAACTTGTCATCCTTTCATTTTGGGATTTTAGGTTTGTTTATCCTTATCAAACTTGTTTTCCTTTCAATTTGGGATTCTAGGTTTGTTTATCCATAAATTTTTTCCTCAAAATTCACTTCCTCACTCCCTAAAGATGAAGCTTTCAAATGTTATATTTTATATTTTTTCATGCTTCTTGCCAAGTCTTCTTTTCCCCTCTAAGCCTATTTTACTTAAATTTTAGGATTCTAGGTTTGACCTTTTATTGGAGTATCATCATAGAGATCTAGAACAATTAAAGTAGCATATGTCACATTAGAACCTCCATATAAAACTCCCAATAAATAGAATAAATAATACATTAAACCAACAACTGGTAATTCTTTGAGGTGACTCCCAAAGATAAAATAGAATATTTCTTATACATATATTGTGTCATAAGTTGTTTAACGAGTGTAACTCTCTCTTATAGATTTGATGCATTATATATATTATCTTATATTTTTTACTATGGATGGAGGGAGCCAACTTTTAAAGGTAATAAATTTTGAACTAGGAAATTGATTGATCATATATTTTAAATTTTGAAAATCTCAAAGAGGTCCATGTCACTATTTCCATTTTATTATATTTAAGGCTCATTTTGATTTTCAAGATAAAAATAACCTTTAGATCCCTAAAAATTATGTTTTTATATTTTATTGCTAAAATACTGCATTTCTTTATAATTGACATTAGAATGCAAAGTTGATCTATACCTTTTCTAAGAGTTTCACTATTTTTGCACATTGCCTCTATTGTTTTCTTTGTATTCAAGGGATCTAACAATTTCCTTGGATTGCATTTGATAATATTTAATCAACAGTAGTTAGTTTTCCATTAAAAATGGCTGAAAATATTTTTCAACAATATCAGTTTTCCACAATCTATAATATTGCATATATGTTGATTTAGACTATGTGTTTTTATTTGCATTGTTGCATTTCTTCATAATTGACATTAGAATGCAAAGTTCATCTACACCTTTTCTAAGAGTTTCACATTTTTTGCACATTGCCTCTATTGTTTTCTTTGTATTCAAGGGATCTAACAATTTCCTTGGATTACATTTGATAATATTTAATCAACGGTAGTTAGTCTTCCATTAAAAATGGCTGTAAAATATTTTTCAACGATATCAGTTTTCACAATCTATACTATTGCATATATATTGATTTAGACTATGTGTTTTTATTTGCATTATTGCATTTCTTTATAATTGACATTAGAATGCAAAGTTGATCTACCCCTTTCCTAAGAGTTTCACTATTTTTGCACATTGCCTCTATTGTTTTCTTTGTATTCAAGGGATCTAACAATTTCCTTGGATTACATTTGATAATATTTAATCAACGGTAGTTAGTCTTCCATTAAAAATGGCTGTAAAATATTTTTCAACGATATCAGTTTTCACAATCTATACTATTGCATATATATTGATTTAGACTATGTGTTTTTATTTGCATTATTGCATTTCTTTATAATTGACATTAGAATGCAAAGTTGATCTACCCCTTTCCTAAGAGTTTCACTATTTTTGCACATTGCCTCTATTGTTTTCTTTGTATTCAAGGGATCTAACAATTTCCTTGGATTACATTTGATAATATTTAATCAACGGTAGTTAGTCTTCCATTAAAAATGGCTGTAAAATATTTTTCAACGATATCAGTTTTCACAATCTATACTATTGCATATATATTGATTTAGACTATGTGTTTTTATTTGCATTATTGCATTTCTTTATAATTGACATTAGAATGCAAAGTTGATCTACCCCTTTCCTAAGAGTTTCACTATTTTTGCACATTGCCTCTATTGTTTTCTTTGTATTCAAGGGATCTAACAATTTCCTTGGATTACATTTGATAATATTTAATCAATGGTAGTTAGTCTTCCATTAAAAATGGGTGTAAAATATTTTTCAACGATATCAGTTTTCACAATCTATACTATTGCATATATATTGATTTAGACTATGTGTTTTTATTTGCATTATTGCATTTCTTTATAATTGACATTAGAATGCAAAGTTGATCTACCCCTTTCCTAAGAGTTTCACTATTTTTGCACATTGCCTCTATTGTTTTCTTTGTATTCAAGGGATCTAACAATTTCCTTGGATTACATTTGATAATATTTAATCAACAGTAGTTAGTCTTCCATTAAAAATGGCTGTAAAATATTTTTCAACGATATTAGTTTTCCACAATCTATAGTATTGCATATATGTTGATTTAGATTGTGTTTTTATTTGTATCAAATAAAACTACACAATCTAAATCTGGAAACAACACATCTAAAATATTTTTTTCTTAACATGTGAAATATAATAAATATTGATTGAGAACTATCCATCCAAAAAAATTCATCAACATCTTTGAGGGTTTAAATTTACAAGCCATAATAGTTTTAGAGTTCACTTTATCAATTCTAAATTACCAAGGAAACAATCTTAAACAAATTTTTACTATAGGATTCAAATCAAAATGATAGATCTCTTGTGTGTAAATTATGTGGCCCACAAATTGCTAAGTTAAAAGAGTATAAAGAACCATTAGATATATTGATATTTCATAAATTCTATACTTGTAAACCTATATATATATATGGTTATATCCACATGTATTTACAAATACCACATTGAATAAGTTAATGAAAAGTTTAAAAATATTCAAAATTATACATGAATAACTTTTAGATTTGGTTGGAAAAAGTTTCATAAAATCTCTCTATACTCAAATTTATATATAGCAACTAATAATAATAAATTTAATAAAATAAGAATGAATAGAAAGTGAATGCATAAGATTTAATTCAAATAAAACTGAAATAAAGATAAATAGAAACCAATCTGCAAATCAAACTTAACACAAGAGTGATCTAATCATCAATATAAAAACATGACCTTGTAAGATAAACACAATATTGAATTAAAATGACAAATAAAAAATATACTAATTTTGGCCCTTACAGTTCTATCCTTAAGTCATTATGCCAAAAAAGACAAACTAAAGCACAATGCAAAATAGATAGCTTAAACTTAATTATACATCTCATAAAAGATACATCTAGATGTACTTCATATAAATCAATCAGAAACCTAACACTACCCTTATCTAAACCTTTTTTTCAAGTAACTTGAGGGTATTCCTACATCTCAACCTATTATTTCTCATCTAGATCTTGTCTTGCACTTATATAATTTGTTGTCAAGTTTTGGGGACACAATGGAGCGAGTTGAGGTGAGACCAGTCCCCTGAGGATGAGCCCAACCGCCCGCAAGCCACATCCATCAGATAAATGAGAAAGCAAGAGTCGACTTCTAGACTATATGAAAAGAACCCAAAACCCTTAACCAACTACACCATTCGTAGACAACCCTTACCTAATCTTACTACAGACAATCCTTACCTAATATTACTATGTGGGCCACAAAGAAAAATACCAATTCATTGTGACTGGATGAAATTGACACCAAGCTCCCAAATAATAGGATAAAATTCAACCGTTTGTTTGTGCTCTTGACAAAAACCAGGTTGGATTCCTGACGTGACACACAAACATCCGCATACAAGTTGGAACAAGCTGTGAGGGTAAAGATCTGATGTCACCACAGTTGCCAAACCGGCTGAATTACATGAGAAAAAACAAATTTTTGTGGCCACAATACTGCTGGCGCGTCATTGTTTGATTAATGCCGCGAAGATCCATTAAAACCCACTGGATTTTGTGGATTCAGAAAGCCATAGATGGTTTCACGACAAAGAACAACTTTTGTGGTATCTCAGGCTCACCTCGTCATAATATAAAGAGCCAGGGATCCTTTGGAAGGAAAATTCAATCTTGTGAAATCTTTTGGGTCTTTTAAGCTGACAAAATCTTTGTATTTCAATATGGGTGTTTGCATTTCTTCACAGTCCAATGAATCCCAACCCACTGCAAATCTGATACTGATGGATGGAAGAATCGAGGTATTTTCTGAGCCTCTTAAATGTAAGGAGATTCTGCAACAATATCCAGGCCACTTTATCTGCAGTTCAGATGGGCTTTATATAGGAAGAAAGATTTGTGATGTTCTTGAAGAAGATGATCAGCTGCAAGTTGGGCAGCTCTATTTTCTTCTTCCAATCCAGAAATTGGAGTATGTGCTCACAGACTCAGACATGGCTGCTCTGCTCTTGAAGGCCAGTTCTGCACTTCAACAAAGGAGAAGCAGGAGCAAAAAAGTGCAGCATTTGTTTGATGTTCATTTGGATTTGAAGGAGGAAAACCAGGAATTGTCATGGGCAGAGGAGTCATGGAGGATCAGTTTATGTTTGACTTCCCAGATCTCTGTTTTGGCTACCTCAAGGGGGTGTAAAAACCAGTGGCATTCTAAATTGGAAACGATTATGGAGGGTTTGTGAAATTGCAATTCCAAGATTGTCATCATCCATGTATAGCGAAGATTATATTTGGTGGTCTAGATCTACATTGTATTCAAAGCAAGGATTATTTACATGAGAATCCATTTGGATGTAACATTTTTTTTGGGATTTGGATCTAATGAAAAGTGCTTGGTATCATAAAAGCAACAAAATTTTTGAACATAAGTAATAAAAACTATTTATTTAGAGATAAAATTCATTCTTTAGGCTAATCTAAGAAGATGCATGTATGCATACACCATTAATTTAGATGTTTAAATAAACAATTTGTGGCTTATATTTTCTAGAATAATTATAATAATTAATATAAAATATAAATAAAAAATAATTATATTTAATTTAATTACTAAAGAATGAATGATTATATGAATATATTAAAATTTATGATGTTTGAAGATTTAGAATACAGTCTTAGTCTAATATTTATTTTGTCTAATTAATTTTTTATAAGTCTAAATGTTAGGATTGAGAATTGAACAACCACCTTTCTTTTCACCTAGAAACTTTATATCTTTTATTTTTGGTAAAAGGCTTGTAGCTTAAATATTTAGATTAATATCTTTAATATTTACATAATACAATATTTCCACGTGTGACAAAGAAAGAAAAACCCTACTGCCTAATATATCATTGTTTAGTATGTTCAAGGGCATGGACATGTGTAATTACATTGTAGCCATAATGTATCTAAACAAAAGCATTAAATTGTCAAGCATTAGGGTCATTCTCCCCCATTTCCTCAATCTCCATTTTTACATTTTCTTCATTGCCATCTTTACTCACCTTCTATATAGTGTCTTCTAGAGTACTACTAGCTTGTAGGTCTGGGAGAATTGGAGCCATGTAAGAAAGACCTAACATTGAATTCGAGTGTGGCTTGTGTATTAAGAGATAGTGTTGGTCATAAAACAACATTATGACATAAATTTGAGTATTTTTTAAACCTTTCATTAACTTATTATATGTGATATATGCCTCTATATGGATATTTTCTTACTTCGCCAATGGCAAATAATTTCTCAGAAGTTAGATTTGATTGGAGAAGTTCATAGAATCTTTCTTTAATTGATTTGTGATAACTTTAAAGGATTATCCTCCTAATATTTGCCAAGATTAAAGTGTAGAAGGGTTATACTCACTCTTATTAAGTGCTCCAATGTTGTTGTATTTTAAGCCTAATGCATCACTTATCCTTTGGAACTACTTTATACCTTGAAGCTAAAGGATTCCATAATTGTATCTTTTAGAAATACACTAAATTAATTGGAACATCAACAAGTTTGATAAGTAAAAAACTAGACTAAGAAATGACAAGAAAAACCCTAAAAGAAGTAAGGAAATGACTACACAAGAGCACTATTAACCTTTTCGCAAATATGAAATGGAATGTAAGCAATTCGAAAAATTAAATCTAAAACCATAGAGTTTTAATGTATGTTGTGTTCACCAAATAAATATAAGGAGAAAAGCACCAACCAAATAATTTATATATGATAAATAAACTAACGCAATCAATTAGCAAACAAATCAACCTTGATATTAGAGTTCAAACAAATAATTGAAATTTACATGTGTGGAAATAAGTTAAATAAGTCTACTTAGCTCTAAGATCAATGATGGATAAATCTTGTTGATGTTGTTATATGAATCAAATTGTCATTGTAAAATTAATAATTCCTAAGTGATGTAATGAATGTCTCAAAGTTTGAATCATCAAAAAATTAATGCAAATCAATCCTAAGCGCAAATTGATCCTAAGCCTTGCAAGTTTGATCGTGGTTGTTACAACACTAATTTGATGTGTATAGAATTGATCCAAGTTGCATGAAATTGATTTGAGCCATGCAAAACTAATTTAACATTAAATGCATTTAAATATTTGTTTTCCTTCACCTCCTATAAATTTGAATCTATTAATGTGACCTATCTAGAGACATTGTTGAGGATCTTGCTAATTTTATAGGTAAATAAGTTTTCCTAGTTTAATCCCCTTTGTGGACTAAATTAAAGATGGTGAGAGAGATTAAAGATAACATTAAAAAACATGTAGATGGGCTATATCATGATGATGCAAATTGCTTCCTTCGAATTTATATAGAATGAAGCATGATTAGATACTCCACCATATAAAATTAAGTGCACGTTGAATGCCTTAAAATACCAAGACACAACATGTTGCATGAAAAAGTGCTAGATCAATTCATAATGACTAGTAAAATGGGTGATAAATTAAAAAATTTGAATATGAGATGTTGGGATTCAATGATAAGTCTTATGGTCCTCAAAATTGATATGGATCAATCCCAAGTCACATAGAAATGACTTGCACAAATAAGGTGGCAATCTCAAGATAAAGAATGGATATATTAAAACTAATAATAATAAAAATAAAGTAAGAATGAATAGATACTTAATGCATAAGATTTATACAAATAAAACTGAAATATAGATAAATAGAACGCAACCCACAAATCAAACTTAATGCAAGAATACTCTAATCATCGATATATTATAAAATAATTCATGTAAGATAAACATAACAATGAATTAAAAATGACACATCTAAAGTATACTAATCTCACCATTACAATTCTATCGTTAAGTCATTATGTTGAGAGATGTAACCCTATAGTCGTAACACAGATTAGTTTATCGAAAAACAAACTAAAGCACAAAGCAAAA